>NW_026284217.1:0-5000 GCF_023373465.1 Oncorhynchus keta
GTGCCAGTGTATTTATCCCTGTATATATGTTTCCTGTCTGTGTATTTTTATCTGTGTATTTATCCTATGTTTCCTGTCTGTGTATATATCCCTGTGTTTCCTGTCTCTCTGTACCAGTGCATATATCCCTGTGTTTCCTGTCTCTCTGTACCAGTGTATATATCCCTGTGTTTCCTGTTTCTCTGTACCACTGTATTTACCCTGTGTTTCATGTCTCTCTGTGCCAGTGTATTTATCCCTGTGTTTCCTGTCTCTCTGTACCAGTGTATATATCCCTGTGTTCCCTGTCTCTGTGCCAGTGTATATATCCTGTGTTTCCTGTCTCTCTGTGCCAGTGTATATATCCCTGTGTTTCCTGTCTCTGTGCCAGTGTATATATCCCTGTGTTCCCTGTCTCTGTGCCAGTGTATATATCCCTGTGTTTCCTGTCTCTCTGTGCCAGTGTATTTATCCCTGTGTTTCCTGTCTCTCTGTGCCAGTGTATATATCCCTGTGTTTCCTGTCTCTCTGTGCCAGTGTATTTATCCCTGTGTTTCCTGTCTCTCTGTACCAGTGTATTTATCCCTGTGTTTCCTGTCTCTGTACCAGTGTATATATCCCTGTGTTTCCTGTCTCTCTGTACCAGTGTATATATCCCTGTGTTTCCTGTCTCTGTACCAGTGTATATATCCCTGTGTTTCCTGTCTCTCTGTGCCAGTGTATTTATCCCTGTGTTCCCTGTCTCTCTGTACCAGTGTATATATCCCTGTGTTTCCTGTCTCTCTGTGCCAGTGTATTTATCCCTATGTTTCCTGTCTGTGTATTTATCCCTGTGTTTCCTGTCTCTCTGTGCCAGTGTATTTATCCCTATGTTTCCTGTCTGTGTATTTATCCCTGTGTTTCCTGTCTCTCTGTGCCAGTGTATTTATCCCTATGTTTCCTGTCTGTGTATATATCCCTGTGTATTCCTGTCCCTGTGCCAGTGTATTTATCCCTATGTCTTCCTGTCTGTGTATTTATCCCTGTGTTTCCTGTCTCTCTGTGCCAGTGTATTTATCCCTATGTTTCCTGTCTGTGTATATCCCTGTGTTTCCTGTCTCTCTGTGCCAGTGTATTTATCCCTATGTTTCCTGTCTGTGTATATATCCCTGTGTTTCCTGTCTCTCTGTGCCAGTGTATTTATCCCTATGTTTCCTGTCTGTGTATATATCCCTGTGTTTCCTGTCTCTCTGTGCCAGTGTATTTATCCCTATGTTTCCTGTCTGTGTATTTATATGTTTCCTGTCTGTGTATATATCCCGGGTGTTTCCTGTCTCTCTGTACCAGTGAATATATCCCTGTGTTTCCTGTCTCTCTGTGCCAGTGTATTTATCCCTATGTTTCCTGTCTGTGTATATATCCCTGTGTTTCCTGTCTCTCTGTGCCAGTGTATTTATCCCTATGTTTCCTGTCTGTGTATTTATCCCTGTGTTTCCTGTCTCTCTGTGCCAGTGTATTTATCCCTATGTTTCCTGTCTGTGTATTTATCCCTGTGTTTCCTGTCTCTCTGTGCCAGTGTATTTATCCCTATGTTTCCTGTCTCTCTATATCCCTGTGTTTCCTGTCTCTCTGTGCCAGTGTATTTATCCCTATGTTTCCTGTCTGTGTATTTATCCCTGTGTTTCCTGTCTCTCTGTGCCAGTGTATTTATCCCTATGTTTCCTGTCTGTGTATATATCCCTGTGTTTCCTGTCTCTCTGTGCCAGTGTATTTATCCCTATGTTTCCTGCCTGTGTATATATCCCTGTGTTTCCTATCTCTGTGCCAGTGTATTTATCCCTATGTTTCCTGTCTGTGTATATATCCCTGTGTTTCCTGTCTCTCTGTGCCAGTGTATTTATCCCTATGTTTCCTGTCTGTGTATATATCCCTGTGTTTCCTGTCTCTCTGTGCCAGTGTATTTATCCCTATGTTTCCTGTCTGTGTATTTATCCCTATGTTTCCTGTCTGTGTATATATCCCTGTGTTTCCTGTCTCTCTGTACCAGTGCATATATCCTGTGTTTCCTGTCTCTCTGTACCAGTGTATATATCCCTGTGTTTCCTGTTTCTCTGTACCAGTGTATTTATCCCTGTGTTTCATGTCTCTCTGTGCCAGTGTATTTTATCCTGTGTTTCCTGTCTCTCTGTACCAGTGTATATATCCCTGTGTTCCCTGTCTCTCTGTGCCAGTGTATATATCCCTGTGTTTCCTGTCTCTCTGTGCCAGTGTATATATCCCTGTGTTTCCTGTCTCTCTGTGCCAGTGTATATCCCTGTGTTCCCTGTCTCTCTGTGCCAGTGTATATATCCCTGTGTTTCCTGTCTCTCTGTGCCAGTGTATTTATCCCTGTGTTTCCTGTCTCTCTGTGCCAGTGTATATATCCCTGTGTTTCCTGTCTCTCTGTGCCAGTGTATTTATCCCTGTGTTTCCTGTCTCTCTGTACCAGTGTATTTATCCCTGTGTTTCCTGTCTCTCTGTACCAGTGTATATATCCCTGTGTTTCCTGTCTCTCTGTACCAGTGTATATATCCCTGTGTTTCCTGTCTCTCTGTACCAGTGTATATATCCCTGTGTTTCCTGTCTCTCTGTGCCAGTGTATTTATCCCTGTGTTCCTGTCTCTCTGTGCCAGTGTATATATCCCTGTGTTTCCTGTCTCTCTGTGCCAGTGTATTTATCCCTATGTTTCCTGTCTGTGTATTTATCCCTGTGTTTCCTGTCTCTCTGTGCCAGTGTATTTATCCCTATGTTTCCTGTCTGTGTATATATCCCTGTGTTTCCTGTCTCTCTGTGCCAGTGTATTTATCCCTATGTTTCCTGTCTGTGTATATATCCCTGTGTTTCCTGTCTCTCTGTGCCAGTGTATTTATCCCTATGTTTCCTGTCTCTCTGTGCCAGTGTATTTATCCCTGTGTTTCCTGTCTCTCTGTGCCAGTGTATTTATCCCTATGTTTCCTGTCTGTGTATATATCCCTGTGTTTCCTGTCTCTCTGTGCCAGTGTATTTATCCCTATGTTTCCTGTCTGTGTATATATCCCTGTGTTTCATGTCTCTCTGTGCCAGTGTATTTATCCCTATGTTTCCTGCCTGTGTATATATCCCTGTGTTTCCTGTCTCTCTGTGCCAGTGTATTTATCCCTATGTTTCCTGTCTGTGTATTTATCCCTATGTTTCCTGTCTGTGTATATATCCCGGTGTTTCCTGTCTCTCTGTACCAGTGCATATATCCCTGTGTTTCCTGTCTCTCTGTGCCAGTGTATTTATCCCTATGTTTCCTGTCTGTGTATATATCCCTGTGTTTCCTGTCTCTCTGTGCCAGTGTATTTATCCCTATGTCTCCTGTCTATGTATATATCCCTGTGTTTCCTGTCTCTCTGTGCCAGTGTATTTATCCCTATGTTTCCTGTCTGTGTATATATCCCTGTGTTTCCTGTCTCTCTGTGCCAGTGTATTTATCCCTGTGTTTCCTGTCTCTCTGTACCAGTGTATATATCCCTGTGTTTCCTGTCTCTCTGTACCAGTTCTTTTTGTATGTTCAAGTCAACCAGCGTGTTTTCCCGTACTCCTGCTTCTATTCTCCTTTTTCTAGTCCTTCCGGTTTTGACCCTTGCCTGTTTTCTGGACTCTGTACCTGCCTGCCTGACCATTCTGCCTGCCTTGACCATGAGCCTGTCTGCCACTCTGTACCCGCCTGCCTGACCATTCTACCTGCCTTGACCATGAGCCTGTCTGCCACTCTGTACCCACCTGCCTGACCATTCTGCCTGCCTTGACCATGAGCCTGTCTGCCACTCTGTACCCGCCTGCCTGACCATTCTACCTGCCTGACCACGAGCCTGTCTGCCACTCTACCTGCCTGACCACGAGCCTGTCTGCCACTCTGTACCCGCCTGCCTGACCATTCTACCTGCCTTGACCACGAGCCTGTCTGCCACTCTGTACCCACCTGCCTGACCATTCTGCCTGCCTTGACCATGAGCCTGTCTGCCACTCTGTACCCACCTGCCTGACCATTCTGCCTGCCTTGACCATGAGCCTGTCTGCCACTCTGTACCCACCTGCCTGACCATTCTGCCTGCCTTGACCATGAGCCTGTCTGCCACTCTGTACCCACCTGCCTGACCATTCTGCCTGCCTTGACCATGAGCCTGTCTGCCACTCTGTACCTCCTGGACTCTGATCTGGTTTTGATCTTCTGCCTGTCCACCACCATTCTCTTGCCTACTCCTTTTGGATTATTAGACATTGTAAGACTCAAACCATCTGCCTCCTGTGTCTGCATCTGGGTCTCGCCTTGATATTTGGGTTCCCATTCTGTTCGATTGTTTTAATAGTTACAAATCAGGTCTCCCTACCAAACTTCCCCACTAAAACATAGGTATCAAGTCTCCCTACCAAACATCCCCACTAAAACATTGGTATCAAGTCTCCCTACCAAACTTCCCCACTAAAACACAGGTATCAGGTCTCCCTACCAAACTTCCCCACTAAAACATAGGTATCAAGTCTCCCTACCAAACATCCCCACTAAAACATTGGTATCAAGTCTCCCTACCAAACTTCCCCACTAAAACACAGGTATCAGGTCTTCCTACCAAACTTCCCCACTAAAACATAGGTATCAAGTCTCCCTACCAAACTTCCCCACTAAAACATTGGTATCAAGTCTCCCTACCAAACTTCCCCACTAAAACACAGGTATCAAGTCTCCCTACCAAACTTCCCCACTAAAACATAGGTATCAGGTCTCCCTACCAAACTTCCCCACTAAAACATTGGTATCAAGTCTCCCTACCAAACTTCCCCACTAAAACACAGGTATCAGGTCTTCCTACCAAACTTCCCCACTAAAACATAGGTATCAAGTCTCCCTACCAAACATCCCCACTAAAACATTGGTATCAAGTCTCCCTACCAAACTTTCCCACTAAAACATAGGTATCAAGTCTCCCTACCAAACATCCACACTAAAACATTGGTATCAAGTCTCCCTACCAAACTT
>NW_026284218.1:0-25801 GCF_023373465.1 Oncorhynchus keta
TCTATTATATTATGACAGACCAGCTAGATCTAGTGTCTCTATTATATTATGACAGACCAACTAAATCTACTGTCTCTATTATATTATGACAGACCAGCCAGATCTACTGTGTCTATTATATTATGACAGACCAGCTGAGATCTACTGTCTGTTATATTATGACAGACCAGCTAGATATACTGTCTATTTTATTATGACAGACCAGCTAGATCTACTGTCTCTATTGTATTATGACAGACCAGCTAGATCTACTGTCTCTATTATATTATGAGAGACCAGGTAGATATACCGACTCCATTATAAAATGACAGACCAGCTAGATCTATTCTCGCTATTGTATTATGACAGACCAGCTAGATCAATTGTCTCTATTATAATATGACAGACCAGCTGATCTCTGTCTCTATTATAATATGACGACCGACTAGATCTACTGTCTCTATTATATTATGACAGACCAGCTAGATCTATTGTCTCAGTATAATATGACATTATGACAGACCAGCTAGATCTACTGTCCCTATTATACTATGACAGACCAGCTAGATCTACTGTCTTTATTATATTATGACAGACCAGCTAGATCTACTGTCTCTATTATAAAATGACAGACCAGGTAGATATACTGTCTCTATTATATTATGACAGACCATCTAAATCTACTGTCTCTATGTCTCTATTATGGTATGACAGACCAGCTAAATCTACTGTCTCTATTGTATTATGACAGACCAGGACTGCTGTCTCTATTGTATTATGACAGACCAGCTAGATCTACTGTCTCTATTATATTATGACAGACCAGCTAGATCTACTATCTCTATTATATTATGACAGACCAGCTAGATCTAGTGTCTCTATTATATTATGACAGACCAACTAAATCTACTGTCTCTATTATATTTTGACAGACCAGCTAGATCTACTGTCTCTATTATATTATGACAGACCAGGTAGATATACTGTCTCTATTATATTATGAAAGACCAGCTAAATCTACTGTCTCTATGTCTCTATTATGCTATGACAGACCAGCTAAATCTACTGTCTCTATTGTATTATGACAGACCAGCTAGATCTACTGTCTCTATTATATTATGACAGACCAGCTAGATCTACTGTCTCTATTATATTTTGACAGACCAGGTAGATCTACTGTCCCTATTATACTATGACAGACCAGCTAGATCTACTGTCTCTATTATATTATGACAGACCAGCTAGATCTACTGTCTCTATTGTATTATGACAGACCAGCTAGATCTACTGTCTCTATTATATTATAACAGACCAGCTAGATCTACTGTGTCTATTATATTATGACAGACCAGCTAGATCTACTGTCTCTTCTGTATTATGACAGACCAGGTCGATATACTGTCTCTATTATATTATGACAGACCAGGTAGATATACTGTCTCTATTATATTATGACAGACCAGGTCGATATACTGTCTCTATTATATTATGACAGACCAGGTAGATATACTGTCTCTATTATATTATGACAGACCAGCTAGATCTACTGTGTCTATTATATTATGACAGACCAGCTAGATCTACTGTCTATTATATTATGACAGACCAACTAGATCTACTGTCTCTATTGTATTATGACAGACCAGCTAGATCTACTGTCTCTATTATATTAAAACAGACCAGCTAGATCTACTGTGTCTATTATATTATGACAGACCAGCTAGATCTACTGTCTCTTCTGTATTATGACAGACCAGGTCGATATACTGTCTCTATTATATTATGACAGACCAGGTAGATCTACTGTCTCTTCTGTATTATGACAGACCAGGTCGATATACTGTCTCTATTATATTATGATAGACCAGGTCGATATACTGTCTCTATTATATTATGACAGACCAGGTAGATATACTGTCTCTATTATATTATGACAGACCAGCTAGATCTACTGTGTCTATTATATTATGACAGACCAGCTAGATCTACTGTCTATTATATTATGACAGACCAGCTAGATCTACTGTCTCTATTATATTATGAGAGACCAGGTAGATATACCGACTCCATTATAAAATGACAGACCAGCTAGATCTATTCTCGCTATTGTATTATGACAGACCAGCTCGATCAATTGTCTCTATTATAATATGACAGACCAGCTAGATCTACTGTCTCTATTATAATATGACATTATGACAGACCAGCTAGATCTACTGTCTCTATTGTATTATGACAGCATAGCTAGATCTACTATCTCTATTATATTTTGACAGACCTAGATCTACTGTCTCTATTATATTATGACAGACCAGCTAAATCTACTGTCTCTATTATATTATGACAGACCAGCTAGATCTACTGTCTCTATTATATTATGACAGACCAGCTAGATATACTGTCTCTATTATATTATGACAGACCAGCTAGATCTACTGTCTCTATTATATTATGACAGACCAGCTAGATCTACTGTCTCTATTATATTATGAGAGACCAGGTAGATATACCGACTCCATTATAAAATGACAGACCAGCTAGATCTATTCTCGCTATTGTATTATGACAGACCAGCTAGATCAATTGTCTCTATTATAATATGACAGACCAGCTAGATCTACTGTCTCTATTATAATATGACATTATGACAGACCAGCTAGATCTACTGTCTCTATTGTATTATGACAGCATAGCTAGATCTACTATCTCTATTATATTTTGACAGACCAGGTAGATCTACTGTCTCTATTATATTATGACAGACCAGCTAGATATACTGTCTATTTTATTATGACAGACCAGCTAGATCTACTGTCTCTATTGTATTATGACAGACCAGCTAGATCTACTATCTCTATTATATTATGACAGACCAGCTAGATCTAGTGTCTCCATTATAAAATGACAGACCAGCTAGATCTACTGTCTCTATTATATTATGACAGACCAGCTAGATCAATTGTCTCTATTATAATATGACAGATCAGCTAGATCTACTGTCTCTATTATAATATGACAGACCGGCTAGATCTACTGTCTCTATTATATTATGACAGACCAGCTAGATCTATTGTCTCTATTATGACATTATGACAGACCAGCTAGATCTACTGTCTCTATTATATTATGACAGACCAGCTAGATCTACTGTCTCTATTATATTATGACAGACCAGCTAGATCTACTGTCTCTATTATATTATGACAGACCAGCTAGATCTACTGTCTCTATTGTATTATGAACAGACCAGCTAAATCTACTGTCTCTGTCTCTATTATGCTATGACAGACCAGCTAAATCTACTGTCTCTATTGTATTATGACAGACCAGCTAGATCTACTGTCTCTATTATATTATGACAGACCAGCTAGATCTACTGTCTCTATTATATTATGACAGACCAGGTAGATCTACTGTCTCTATTATATTATGACAGACCAGCTAGATCTACTGTGTCTATTATATTATGACAGACCAGCTAGATCTTCTGTCTATTATATTATGACAGACCAGCTAGATCTACTGTCTCTATTATATTATGACAGAACAGCTAGATCTACTGTGTCTATTATATCATGACAGACCAGCTAGATCTACTGTCTCTATTATAAAATGACAGACCAGGTCGATATACTGTCTCTATTATATTATGACAGACCAGGTAGGTATACTGTCTCTATTATATTATGACAGACCAGGTAGATATACTGTTTCTATTATATTATGACAGACCAGCTAGATCTACTGTGTCTATTATATTATGACAGACCAGCTAGATCTACTGTCTCTATTGTATTATGACAGACCAGCTAGATCTACTGTCTCTATTATATTATAACAGACCAGCTAGATCTACTGTGTCTATTATATTATGACAGACCAGCTAGATCTACTGTCTCTTCTGTATTATGACAGACCAGGTCGATATACTGTCTCTATTATATTATGACAGACCAGGTAGATCTACTGTCTCTTCTGTATTATGACAGACCAGGTCGATATACTGTCTCTATTATATTATGACAGACCAGGTCGATATACTGTCTCTATTATATTATGACAGACCAGGTAGATATACTGTCTCTATTATATTATGACAGACCAGCTAGATCTACTGTGTCTATTATATTATGACAGACCAGCTAGATCTACTGTCTATTATATTATGACAGACCAGCTAGATCTACTGTCTATTTTATTATGACAGACCAGCTAGATCTACTGTCTCTATTGTATTATGACAGACCAGCTAGATCTACTGTCTCTATTATATTATGAGAGACCAGGTAGATATACCGACTCCATTATAAAATGACAGACCAGCTAGATCTACTCTCGCTATTGTATTATGACAGACCAGCTCGATCAATTGTCTCTATTATAATATGACAGACCAGCTAGATCTACTGTCTCTATTATAATATGACATTATGACAGACCAGCTAGATCTACTGTCTCTATTGTATTATGACAGCATAGCTAGATCTACTATCTCTATTATATTATGACAGACCAGCTAGATCTAGTGTCTCTATTATATTATGACAGACCAACTAAATCTACTGTCTCTATTATATTTTGACAGACCAGGTAGATCTACTGTCTCTATTATATTATGACAGACCAGCTAGATATACTGTCTATTTTATTATGACAGACCAGCTAGATCTACTGTCTCTATTGTATTATGACAGACCAGCTAGATCTACTGTCTCTATTATATTATGAGAGACCAGGTAGATATACTGACTCCATTATAAAATGACAGACCAGCTAGATCTATTCTCGCTATTGTATTATGACAGACCAGCTAGATCAATTGTCTCTATTATAATATGACAGATCAGCTAGATCTATTGTCTCTATTATAATATGACAGACCAGCTAGATCTACTGTCTCTATTATATTATGACAGACCAGCTAGATCTACTGTCTCTATTATATTATGACAGACCAGCTAGATCTAGTGTCTCTATTATATTATGACAGACCAGCTAGATCTACTGTCTCTATTATATTTTGACAGACCATGTAGATATACTGTCTCTATTGTATTATGAAAGACCAGCTAAATCTACTGTCTCTATGTCTCTATTATGCTATGACAGACCAGCTAAATCTACTGTCTCTATTGTATTATGACAGACCAGCTAGATCTACTGTCTCTATTATATTATGACAGACCAGCTAGATCTACTGTCTCTATTATATTTTGACAGACCAGGTAGATCTACTGTCCCTATTATACTATGACAGACCAGCTAGATCTACTGTCTCTATTATATTATGACAGACCAGCTAGATCTACTGTCTCTATTGTATTATGACAGACCAGCTAGATCTACTGTCTCTATTATATTATAACAGACCAGCTAGATCTACTGTGTCTATTATATTATGACAGACCAGCTAGATCTACTGTCTCTTCTGTATTATGACAGACCAGGTCGATATACTGTCTCTATTATATTATGACAGACCAGGTAGATATACTGTCTCTATTATATTATGACAGACCAGGTAGATATACTGTCTCTATTATATTATGACAGACCAGCTAGATCTACTGTGTTTATTATATTATGACAGACCAGCTAGATCTACTGTCTATTTTATTATGACAGACCAGCTAGATCTACTGTCTCTATTGTATTATGACAGACCAGCTAGATCTACTGTCTCTATTATATTATGAGAGACCAGGTAGATATACCGACTCCATTATAAAATGACAGACCAGCTAGATCTACTCTCGCTATTGTATTATGACAGACCAGCTCGATCAATTGTCTCTATTATAATATGACAGACCAGCTAGATCTACTGTCTCTATTATAATATGACATTATGACAGACCAGCTAGATCTACTGTCTCTATTGTATTATGACAGCATAGCTAGATCTACTATCTCTATTATATTATGACAGACCAGCTAGATCTAGTGTCTCTATTATATTATGACAGACCAACTAAATCTACTGTCTCTATTATATTTTGACAGACCAGGTAGATCTACTGTCTCTATTATATTATGACAGACCAGCTAGATATACTGTCTATTTTATTATGACAGACCAGCTAGATCTACTGTCTCTATTGTATTATGACAGACCAGCTAGATCTACTGTCTCTATTATATTATGAGAGACCAGGTAGATATACCGACTCCATTATAAAATGACAGACCAGCTAGATCTATTCTCGCTATTGTATTATGACAGACCAGCTATATCAATTGTCTCTATTATAATATGACAGATCAGCTAGATCTATTGTCTCTATTATAATATGACAGACCAGCTAGATCTACTGTCTCTATTATATTATGACAGACCAGCTAGATCTACTGTCTCTATTATATTATGACAGACCAGCTAGATCTAGTGTCTCTATTATATTATGACAGACCAGCTAGATCTACTGTCTCTATTATATTTTGACAGACCATGTAGATATACTGTCTCTATTGTATTATGAAAGACCAGCTAAATCTACTGTCTCTATGTCTCTATTATGCTATGACAGACCAGCTAAATCTACTGTCTCTATTGTATTATGACAGACCAGCTAGATCTACTGTCTCTATTATATTATGACAGACCAGCTAGATCTACTGTCTCTATTATATTTTGACAGACCAGGTAGATCTACTGTCCCTATTATACTATGACAGACCAGCTAGATCTACTGTCTCTATTATATTATGACAGACCAGCTAGATCTACTGTCTCTATTGTATTATGACAGACCAGCTAGATCTACTGTCTCTATTATATTATAACAGACCAGCTAGATCTACTGTGTCTATTATATTATGACAGACCAGCTAGATCTACTGTCTCTTCTGTATTATGACAGACCAGGTCGATATACTGTCTCTATTATATTATGACAGACCAGGTAGATATACTGTCTCTATTATATTATGACAGACCAGCTAGATATACTGTCTCTATTATATTATGACAGACCAGCTAGATCTACTGTGTCTATTATATTATGACAGACCAGCTAGATCTACTGTCTCTATTATATTATGACAGACCAGCTAGATCTACTGTCTCTATTATATTATAACAGACCAGCTAGATCTACTGTCTCTATTATATTATGACAGACCAGCTAGATCTACTGTCTCTTCTGTATTATGACAGACCAGGTCGATATACTGTCTCTATTATATTATGACAGACCAGGTAGATCTACTGTCTCTTCTATATTATGACAGACCAGGTCGATATACTGTCTCTATTATATTATGACAGACCAGGTATATACTGTCTCTATTATATTATGACAGACCAGGTAGATATACTGTCTCTATTATATTATGACAGACCAGCTAGATCTACTGTCTCTATTATATTATGACAGACCAGCTAGATCTACTGTCTATTATATTATGAAAGACCAGCTAGATCTACTGTCTATTTTATTATGACAGACCAGCTAGATCTACTGTCTCTATTGTATTATGACAGACCAGCTAGATCTACTGTCTCTATTATATTATGAGAGACCAGGTAGATATACTGACTCCATTATAAAATGACAGACCAGCTAGATCTACTCGCTATTGTATTATGACAGACCAGCTCGATCAATTGTCTCTATTATAATATGACAGACCAGCTAGATCTACTGTCTCTATTATAATATGACATTATGACAGACCAGCTAGATCTACTGTCTCTATTGTATTATGACAGCATAGCTAGATCTACTATCTCTATTATATTATGACAGACCAGCTAGATCTAGTGTCTCTATTATATTATGACAGACCAACTAAATCTACTGTCTCTATTATATTTTGACAGACCAGGTAGATCTACTGTCTCTATTATATTATGACAGACCAGCTAGATATACTGTCTATTTTATTATGACAGACCAGCTAGATCTACTGTCTCTATTGTATTATGACAGACCAGCTAGATCTACTGTCTCTATTATATTATGAGAGACCAGGTAGATATACCGACTCCATTATAAAATGACAGACCAGCTAGATCTATTCTCGCTATTGTATTATGACAGACCAGCTAGATCAATTGTCTCTATTATAATATGACAGATCAGCTAGATCTATTGTCTCTATTATAATATGACAGACCAGCTAGATCTACTGTCTCTATTATATTATGACAGACCAGCTAGATCTACTGTCTCTATTATATTATGACAGACCAGCTAGATCTACTGTCTCTATTATATTATGACAGACCAGCTAGATCTACTGTCTCTATTATATTTTGACAGACCATGTAGATATACTGTCTCTATTGTATTATGAAAGACCAGCTAAATCTACTGTCTCTATGTCTCTATTATGCTATGACAGACCAGCTAAATCTACTGTCTCTATTGTATTATGACAGACCAGCTAGATCTACTGTCTCTATTATATTATGACAGACCAGCTAGATCTACTGTCTCTATTATATTTTGACAGACCAGGTAGATCTACTGTCCCTATTATACTATGACAGACCAGCTAGATCTACTGTCTCTATTATATTATGACAGACCAGCTAGATCTACTGTCTCTATTGTATTATGACAGACCAGCTAGATCTACTGTCTCTATTATATTATAACAGACCAGCTAGATCTACTGTGTCTATTATATTATGACAGACCAGCTAGATCTACTGTCTCTTCTGTATTATGACAGACCAGGTCGATATACTGTCTCTATTATATTATGACAGACCAGGTAGATATACTGTCTCTATTATATTATGACAGACCAGGTAGATATACTATCTCTATTATATTATGACAGACCAGCTAGATCTACTGTCTTTATTATATTATGACAGACCAGCTAGATCTACTGTCTATTATATTATGACAGACCAGCTAGATCTACTGTCTCTATTGTATTATGACAGACCACCTAGATCTACTGTCTCTATTATATTATAACAGACCAGCTAGATCTACTGTGTCTATTATATTATGACAGACCAGCTAGATCTACTGTCTCTTCTGTATTATGACAGACCAGGTCGATATACTGTCTCTATTATATTATGACAGACCAGGTATATCTACTGTCTCTTCTGTATTATGACAGACCAGGTCGATATACTGTCTCTATTATATTATGACAGACCAGGTCGATATACTGTCTCTATTATATTATGACAGACCAGGTAGATATACTGTCTCTATTATATTATGACAGACCAGCTAGATCTACTGTGTCTATTATATTATGACAGACCAGCTAGATCTACTGTCTATTATATTATGACAGACCAGCTAGATCTACTGTCTATTTTATTATGACAGACCAGCTAGATCTACTGTCTCTATTGTATTATGACAGACCAGCTAGATCTACTGTCTCTATTATATTATGAGAGACCAGGTAGATATACTGACTCCATTATAAAATGACAGACCAGCTAGATCTACTCGCTATTGTATTATGACAGACCAGCTCGATCAATTGTCTCTATTATAATATGACAGACCAGCTAGATCTACTGTCTCTATTATAATATGACATTATGACAGACCAGCTAGATCTACTGTCTCTATTGTATTATGACAGCATAGCTAGATCTACTATCTCTATTATATTATGACAGACCAGCTAGATCTAGTGTCTCTATTATATTATGACAGACCAACTAAATCTACTGTCTCTATTATATTTTGACAGACCAGGTAGATCTACTGTCTCTATTATATTATGACAGACCAGCTAGATATACTGTCTATTTTATTATGACAGACCAGCTAGATCTACTGTCTCTATTGTATTATGACAGACCAGCTAGATCTACTGTCTCTATTATATTATGAGAGACCAGGTAGATATACCGACTCCATTATAAAATGACAGACCAGCTAGATCTATTCTCGCTATTGTATTATGACAGACCAGCTAGATCAATTGTCTCTATTATAATATGACAGATCAGCTAGATCTATTGTCTCTATTATAATATGACAGACCAGCTAGATCTACTGTCTCTATTATATTATGACAGACCAGCTAGATCTACTGTCTCTATTATATTATGACAGACCAGCTAGATCTACTATCTCTATTATATTATGACAGACCAGCTAGATCTACTGTCTCTATTATATTATGACAGACCATGTAGATATACTGTCTCTATTATATTATGAAAGACCAGCTAAATCTACTGTCTCTATGTCTCTATTATGCTATGACAGACCAGCTAAATCTACTGTCTCTATTGTATTATGACAGACCAGCTAGATCTACTGTCTCTATTATATTATGACAGACCAGCTAGATCTACTGTCTCTATTATATTTTGACAGACCAGGTAGATCTACTGTCCTATTATACTATGACAGACCAGCTAGATCTACTGTCTCTATTATATTATGACAGACCAGCTAGATCTACTGTCTCTATTATATTATGACAGACCAGCTAGATCTACTGTCTCTATTATATTATAACAGACCAGCTAGATCTACTGTGTCTATTATATTATGACAGACCAGCTAGATCTACTGTCTCTTCTGTATTATGACAGACCAGGTAGATATACTGTCTCTATTATATTATGACAGACCAGGTAGATATACTGTCTCTATTATATTATGACAGACCAGGTAGATATACTGTCTCTATTATATTATGACAGACCAGCTAGATCTACTGTGTCTATTATATTATGACAGACCAGCTAGATCTACTGTCTCTATTGTATTATGACAGACCAGCTAGATCTACTGTCTCTATTATATTATAACAGACCAGCTAGATCTACTGTCTCTATTATATTATGACAGACCAGCTAGATCTACTGTCTCTTCTGTATTATGACAGACCAGGTCTACTGTCTCTATTATATTATGACAGACCAGGTAGATCTACTGTCTCTTCTGTATTATGACAGACCAGGTCGATATACTGTCTCTATTATATTATGACAGACCAGGTCGATATACTGTCTCTATTATATTATGACAGACCAGGTAGATATACTGTCTCTATTATATTATGACAGACCAGCTAGATCTACTGTGTCTATTATATTATGACAGACCAGCTAGATCTACTGTCTATTATATTATGACAGACCAGCTAGATCTACTGTCTATTTTATTATGACAGACCAGTAGATCTACTGTCTCTATATTATGACAGACCAGCTAGATCTACTGTCTCTATTATATTATGAGAGACCAGGTAGATATGCTCCATTATAAAATGACAGACCAGCTAGATCTACTCTCGCTATTGTATTATGACAGACCATCGATCAATTGTCTCTATTATAATATGACAGACCAGCTAGATCTACTGTCTCTATTATAATATGACATTATGACAGACCAGCTAGATCTACTGTCTCTATTGTATTATGACAGCATAGCTAGATCTACTATCTCTATTATATTATGACAGACCAGCTAGATCTAGTGTCTCTATTATATTATGACAGACCAACTAAATCTACTGTCTCTATTATATTTTGACAGACCAGGTAGATCTACTGTCTCTATTATATTATGACAGACCAGCTAGATATACTGTCTATTTTATTATGACAGACCAGCTAGATCTACTGTCTCTATTGTATTATGACAGACCAGCTAGATCTACTGTCTCTATTATATTATGAGAGACCAGGTAGATATACCGACTCCATTATAAAATGACAGACCAGCTAGATCTACTCTCGCTATTGTATTATGACAGACCAGCTCGATCAATTGTCTCTATTATAATATGACAGACCAGCTAGATCTACTGTCTCTATTATAATATGACATTATGACAGACCAGCTAGATCTACTGTCTCTATTGTATTATGACAGCATAGCTAGATCTACTATCTCTATTATATTATGACAGACCAGCTAGATCTAGTGTCTCTATTATATTATGACAGACCAACTAAATCTACTGTCTCTATTATATTTTGACAGACCAGGTAGATCTACTGTCTCTATTATATTATGACAGACCAGCTAGATATACTGTCTATTTTATTATGACAGACCAGCTAGATCTACTGTCTCTATTGTATTATGACAGACCAGCTAGATCTACTGTCTCTATTATATTATGAGAGACCAGGTAGATATACCGACTCCATTATAAAATGACAGACCAGCTAGATCTATTCTCGCTATTGTATTATGACAGACCAGCTAGATCAATTGTCTCTATTATAATATGACAGATCAGCTAGATCTATTGTCTCTATTATAATATGACAGACCAGCTAGATCTACTGTCTCTATTATATTATGACAGACCAGCTAGATCTACTGTCTCTATTATATTATGACAGACCAGCTAGATCTACTGTCTCTATTATATTATGACAGACCAGCTAGATCTACTGTCTCTATTATATTTTGACAGACCATGTAGATATACTGTCTCTATTGTATTATGAAAGACCAGCTAAATCTACTGTCTCTATGTCTCTATTATGCTATGACAGACCAGCTAAATCTACTGTCTCTATTGTATTATGACAGACCAGCTAGATCTACTGTCTCTATTATATTATGACAGACCAGCTAGATCTACTGTCTCTATTATATTTTGACAGACCAGGTAGATCTACTGTCCCTATTATACTATGACAGACCAGCTAGATCTACTGTCTCTATTATATTATGACAGACCAGCTAGATCTACTGTCTCTATTGTATTATGACAGACCAGCTAGATCTACTGTCTCTATTATATTATAACAGACCAGCTAGATCTACTGTGTCTATTATATTATGACAGACCAGCTAGATCTACTGTCTCTTCTGTATTATGACAGACCAGGTAGATATACTGTCTCTATTATATTATGACAGACCAGGTAGATATACTGTCTCTATTATATTATGACAGACCAGGTAGATATACTGTCTCTATTATATTATGACAGACCAGCTAGATCTACTGTGTTTATTATATTATGACAGACCAGCTAGATCTACTGTCTATTATATTATGACAGACCAGCTAGATCTACTGTCTCTATTGTATTATGACAGACCACCTAGATCTACTGTCTCTATTATATTATAACAGACCAGCTAGATCTACTGTGTCTATTATATTATGACAGACCAGCTAGATCTACTGTCTCTTCTGTATTATGACAGACCAGGTCGATATACTGTCTCTATTATATTATGACAGACCAGGTATATCTACTGTCTCTTCTGTATTATGACAGACCAGGTCGATATACTGTCTCTATTATATTATGACAGACCAGGTCGATCTACTGTCTCTATTATATTATGACAGACCAGGTAGATATACTGTCTCTATTATATTATGACAGACCAGCTAGATCTACTGTCTCTATTATATTATGACAGACCAGCTAGATCTACTGTCTATTATATTATGACAGACCAGCTAGATCTACTGTCTATTTTATTATGACAGACCAGCTAGATCTACTGTCTCTATTGTATTATGACAGACCAGCTAGATCTACTGTCTCTATTATATTATGAGAGACCAGGTAGATATACTGACTCCATTATAAAATGACAGACCAGCTAGATCTACTGTCTCGCTATTGTATTATGACAGACCAGCTAGATCAATTGTCTCTATTATAATATGACAGACCAGCTAGATCTACTGTCTCTATTATAATATGACATTATGACAGACCAGTTAGATCTACTGTCTCTATTGTATTATGACAGCATAGCTAGATCTACTATCTCTATTATATTATGACAGACCAGCTAGATCTAGTGTCTCTATTATATTATGACAGACCAACTAAATCTACTGTCTCTATTATATTTTGACAGACCAGGTAGATCTACTGTCTCTATTATATTATGACAGACCAGCTAGATATACTGTCTATTTTATTATGACAGACCAGCTAGATCTACTGTCTCTATTGTATTATGACAGACCAGCTAGATCTACTGTCTCTATTATATTATGAGAGACCAGGTAGATATACCGACTCCATTATAAAATGACAGACCAGCTAGATCTATTCTCGCTGTTGTATTATGACAGACCAGCTAGATCAATTGTCTCTATTATAATATGACAGATCAGCTAGATCTATTGTCTCTATTATAATATGACAGACCAGCTAGATCTACTGTCTCTATTATATTATGACAGACCAGCTAGATCTACTGTCTCTATTATATTTTGACAGACCATGTAGATATACTGTCTCTATTGTATTATGAAAGACCAGCTAAATCTACTGTCTCTATGTCTCTATTATGCTATGACAGACCAGCTAAATCTACTGTCTCTATTGTATTATGACAGACCAGCTAGATCTACTGTCTCTATTATATTATGACAGACCAGCTAGATCTACTGTCTCTATTATATTTTGACAGACCAGGTAGATCTACTGTCCCTATTATACTATGACAGACCAGCTAGATCTACTGTCTCTATTATATTATGACAGACCAGCTAGATCTACTGTCTCTATTGTATTATGACAGACCAGCTAGATCTACTGTCTCTATTATATTATAACAGACCAGCTAGATCTACTGTGTCTATTATATTATGACAGACCAGCTAGATCTACTGTCTCTTCTGTATTATGACAGACCAGGTCGATATACTGTCTCTATTATATTATGACAGACCAGGTAGATATACTGTCTCTATTATATTATGACAGACCAGGTAGATATACTGTCTCTATTATATTATGACAGACCAGCTAGATCTACTGTGTTTATTATATTATGACAGACCAGCTAGATCTACTGTCTATTATATTATGACAGACCAGCTAGATCTACTGTCTCTATTGTATTATGACAGACCACCTAGATCTACTGTCTCTATTATATTATAACAGACCAGCTAGATCTACTGTGTCTATTATATTATGACAGACCAGCTAGATCTACTGTCTCTTCTGTATTATGACAGACCAGGTCGATATACTGTCTCTATTATATTATGACAGACCAGGTATATCTACTGTCTCTTCTGTATTATGACAGACCAGGTCGATATACTGTCTCTATTATATTATGACAGACCAGGTCGATATACTGTCTCTATTATATTATGACAGACCAGGTAGATATACTGTCTCTATTATATTATGACAGACCAGCTAGATCTACTGTGTCTATTATATTATGACAGACCAGCTAGATCTACTGTCTCTATTATAATATGACAGACCAGCTAGATCTACTGTCTCTATTATAATATGACATTATGACAGACCAGCTAGATCTACTGTCTCTATTGTATTATGACAGCATAGCTAGATCTACTATCTCTATTATATTATGACAGACCAGCTAGATCTAGTGTCTCTATTATATTATGACAGACCAACTAAATCTACTGTCTCTATTATATTTTGACAGACCAGGTAGATCTACTGTCTCTATTATATTATGACAGACCAGCTAGATATACTGTCTATTTTATTATGACAGACCAGCTAGATCTACTGTCTCTATTGTATTATGACAGACCAGCTAGATCTACTGTCTCTATTATATTATGAGAGACCAGGTAGATATACCGACTCCATTATAAAATGACAGACCAGCTAGATCTATTCTCGCTATTGTATTATGACAGACCAGCTAGATCAATTGTCTCTATTATAATATGACAGACCAGCTAGATCTATTGTCTCTATTATAATATGACAGACCGGCTAGATCTACTGTCTCTATTATATTATGACAGACCAGCTAGATCTATTGTCTCAATTATAATATGACATTATGACAGACCAGCTAGATCTACTGTCTCTATTATAAAATGACAGACCAGGTAGATATTCTGTCTCTATTATATTATGACAGACCAGCTAAACCTACTGTCTCTATTATATTATGACAGACCAGCTAGATCTATTGTCTCAATTATAATATGACATTATGACAGACCAGCTAGATCTACTGTTTCTATTGTATTATGACAGACCAGCTAGATCTACTATCTCTATTATATTATGACAGACCAGCTAGATCTAGTGTCTCTATTATATTTTGACAGACCAGCTAGATCTACTGTCTCTATTATATTATGACAGACCAGCTAGATCTACTGTCTATATTATAAAATGACGGACCAGGTAGATCTACTGTCTCTATTATATTATGACAGACCAGCTCGATCTACTGTCTCTATTATATTTTGACGGACCATACTGTCTCTATTATATTATGAAAGACCAGCTAAATCTACTGTCTCTATGTCTCTATTATGCTATGACAGACCAGCTAAATCTACTGTCTCTATTGTATTATGACAGACCAGCTAGATCTACTGTCTCTATTATATTATGACAGACCAGCTCGATCTACTGTCTCTATTATATTTTGACAGACCAGGTAGATCTACTGTCCCTATTATACTATGACAGACCAGCTAGATCTACTGTCTCTATTATATTATGACAGACCAGCTAGATCTACTGTCTCTATTATATTATGACAGACCAGCCAGATCTACTGTGTCTATTATATTATGACAGACCAGCTAGATCTACTGTCTATTATATTATGACAGACCAGCTAGATATACTGTCTATTGTATTATGACAGACCAGCTAGATCTACTTTCTCTATTATATTATGAGAGACCAGGTAGATATACCGACTCCATTATAAAATGACAGACCAGCTAGATCTATTCTCGCTATTGTATTATGACAGACCAGCTAGATCAATTTTCTCTATTATAATATGACAGACCAGCTAGATCTACTTTCTCTATTATAATATGACAGACTGGCTAGATCTACTGTCTCTATTATATTATGACAGACCAGCTAGATCTATTGTCTCAATTATAATATGACATTATGACAGACCAGCTAGATCTACTGTCCCTATTATACTATGACAGACCAGCTAGATCTACTGTCTCTATTATAAAATGACAGACCAGGTAGATATTCTGTCTCTATTATATTATGACAGACCAGCTAAACCTACTGTCTCTATTATATTATGACAGACCAGCTAGATCTATTGTCTCAATTATAATATGACATTATGACAGACCAGCTAGATCTACTGTTTCTATTGTATTATGACAGACCAGCTAGATCTACTATCTCTATTATATTATGACAGACCAGCTAGATCTAGTGTCTCTATTATATTTTGACAGACCAGCTAGATCTACTGTCTCTATTATATTATGACAGACCAGCTAGATCTACTGTCTATATTATAAAATGACGGACCAGGTAGATCTACTGTCTCTATTATATTATGACAGACCAGCTCGATCTACTGTCTCTATTATATTTTGACGGACCATACTGTCTCTATTATATTATGAAAGACCAGCTAAATCTACTGTCTCTATGTCTCTATTATGCTATGACAGACCAGCTAAATCTACTGTCTCTATTGTATTATGACAGACCAGCTAGATCTACTGTCTCTATTATATTATGACAGACCAGCTCGATCTACTGTCTCTATTATATTTTGACAGACCAGGTAGATCTACTGTCCCTATTATACTATGACAGACCAGCTAGATCTACTGTCTCTATTATATTATGACAGACCAGCTAGATCTATTGTCTCTATTATATTATGACAGACCAGCTAGATCTACTGTCTCTATTATATTATGACAGACCAGCTAGATCTACTGTCTCTATTATATTTTGACAGACCAGCAAGATCTACTGTCTCTATTATATTATGACAGACCAGCTAGATCTACTGTCTCTATTATATTATGACAGACCAGCTAGATCTACTGTCTCTATTATAAAATGACAGACCAGGTAGGTATACTGTCTCTATTATATTATGACAGACCAGCTAAATCTACTGTCTCTATGTCTCTATTATGGTATGACAGAGCAGCTAAATCTACTGTCTCTATTGTATTATGACAGACCAGCTAGATCTACTGTCTCTATTATATTATGACAGACCAGCTAGATCTACTGTCTCTATTATATTTTGACAGACCAGCTAGATCTACTGTCTCTATTATATTATGACAGACCAGCTAGATCTACTGTCTATATTATAAAATGACGGACCAGGTAGATCTACTGTCTCTATTATATTATGACAGACCAGCTCGATCTACTGTCTCTATTATATTTTGACGGACCATACTGTCTCTATTATATTATGAAAGACCAGCTAAATCTACTGTCTCTATGTCTCTATTATGCTATGACAGACCAGCTAAATCTACTGTCTCTATTGTATTATGACAGACCAGCTAGATCTACTGTCTCTATTATATTATGACAGACCAGCTCGATCTACTGTCTCTATTATATTTTGACAGACCAGGTAGATCTACTGTCCCTATTATACTATGACAGACCAGCTAGATCTACTGTCTCTATTATATTATGACAGACCAGCTAGATCTACTGTCTCTATTATATTATGACAGACCAGCCAGATCTACTGTGTCTATTATATTATGACAGACCAGCTAGATCTACTGTCTATTATATTATGACAGACCAGCTAGATATACTGTCTATTGTATTATGACAGACCAGCTAGATCTACTTTCTCTATTATATTATGAGAGACCAGGTAGATATACCGACTCCATTATAAAATGACAGACCAGCTAGATCTATTCTCGCTATTGTATTATGACAGACCAGCTAGATCAATTTTCTCTATTATAATATGACAGACCAGCTAGATCTACTTTCTCTATTATAATATGACAGACTGGCTAGATCTACTGTCTCTATTATATTATGACAGACCAGCTAGATCTATTGTCTCAATTATAATATGACATTATGACAGACCAGCTAGATCTACTGTCCCTATTATACTATGACAGACCAGCTAGATCTACTGTCTCTATTATAAAATGACAGACCAGGTAGATATTCTGTCTCTATTATATTATGACAGACCATCTAAACCTACTGTCTCTATTATATTATGACAGACCAGCTAGATCTATTGTCTCAATTATAATATGACATTATGACAGACCAGCTAGATCTACTGTTTCTATTGTATTATGACAGACCAGCTAGATCTACTATCTCTATTATATTATGACAGACCAGCTAGATCTAGTGTCTCTATTATATTTTGACAGACCAGCTAGATCTACTGTCTCTATTATATTATGACAGACCAGCTAGATCTACTGTCTCTATTATATTTTGACGGACCATACTGTCTCTATTATATTATGAAAGACCAGCTAAATCTACTGTCTCTATGTCTCTATTATGCTATGACAGACCAGCTAAATCTACTGTCTCTATTGTATTATGACAGACCAGCTAGATCTACTGTCTCTATTATATTATGACAGACCAGCTAGATCTACTGTCTCTATTATATTTTGACAGACCAGGTAGATCTACTGTCCCTATTATACTATGACAGACCAGCTAGATCTACTGTCTCTATTATATTATGACAGACCAGCTAGATCTATTGTCTCTATTATATTATGACAGACCAGCTAGATCTACTGTCTCTATTATATTATGACAGACCAGCTAGATCTACTGTCTCTATTATATTTTGACAGACCAGCTAGATCTACTGTCTCTATTATATTATGACAGACCAGCAAGAGATCTACTGTCTCTATTATAAAATGACAGACCAGGTAGATATACTGTCTCTATTATATTATGACAGACCAGCTAGATCTACTGTCTCTGTCTCTATTATGGTATGACAGAGCAGCTAAATCTACTGTCTCTATTGTATTATGACAGACCAGCTAGATCTACTGTCTCTATTATATTATGACAGACCAGCTAGATCTACTGTCTCTATTATATTTTGACAGACCAGGTAGATCTACTGTCTCTATTATATTATGACAGACCAGCTAGATCTAGTGTCTCTATTATATTTTGACAGACCAGCTAGATCTACTGTCTCTATTATAAAATGACAGACCAGGTAGATATACTGTCTCTATTATATTATGAAAGACCAGCTAAATCTACTGTATCTATGTCTCTATTATATTATGACAGACCAGCTAAATCTACTGTCTCTATTGTATTATGACAGACCAGCTAGATCTACTGTCTCTATTATATTATGACAGACCAGCTAGATCTACTGTCTCTATTATATTTTGACAGACCAGGTAGATCTACTGTCTCTATTATACTATGACAGACCAGCTAGATCTACTGTCTCTATTATATTATGACAGACCAGCTAGATCTACTGTCTCTATTATATTATGACAGACCAGCTAGATCTACTGTCTCTATTATATTATGACAGACCAGCTAGATCTACTGTCTCTATTATATTATGACAGACCAGCTAGATCTACTGTCTCTATTATATTATGACAGACCAGCTAGATCTACTGTCTCTATTATAAAATGACAGACCAGGTAGATATACTGTCTCTATTATATTATGACAGACCAGCTAGATCTACTGTCTCTATTATATTATGACAGACCAGCTAGATCTACTGTCTCTATTATATTATGACAGACCAGCTAGATCTACTGTCTCTATTATATTTTGACAGACCAGGTAGATATACTGTCTCTATTATATTATGACAGACCAGCTAGATCTACTGTCTCTATTATATTATGACAGACCAGCTAGATCTACTGTCTCTATTATAAAATGACAGACCAGGTAGATATACTGTCTCTATTATATTATGACAGACCAGCTAAATCTACTGTCTCTATGTCTCTATTATGGTATGACAGACCAGCTAAATCTACTGTCTCTATTGTATTATGACAGACCAGCTAGATCTACTGTCTCTATTATATTATGACAGACCAGCTAGATCTACTGTCTCTATTATATTTTGACAGACCAGGTAGATCTACTGTCCCTATTATACTATGACAGACCAGCTAGATCTACTGTCTCTATTATATTTTGACAGACCAGCAAGATCTACTGTCTCTATTATATTATGACAGACCAGCTAGATCTACTGTCTCTATTATATTATGACAGACCAGCTAGATCTACTGTCTCTATTATAAAATGACAGACCAGGTAGATATACTGTCTCTATTATATTATGACAGACCAGCTAGATCTACTGTCTCTATTATATTATGACAGACCAGCTAGATCTACTGTCTCTATTATAAAATGACAGACCAGGTAGATATACTGTCTCTATTATATTATGACAGACCAGCTAAATCTACTGTCTCTATGTCTCTATTATGGTATGACAGAGCAGCTAAATCTACTGTCTCTATTGTATTATGACAGACCAGCTAGATCTACTGTCTCTATTATATTATGAGAGACCAGGTAGATATACAGACTCCATTATAAAATGACAGACCAGCTAGATCTATTCTCGCTATTGTATTATGACAGACCAGCTAGATCTACTGTCTCTATTATATTTTGACAGACCAGGTAGATCTACTGTCTCTATTATATTATGACAGACCAGCTAGATCTACGGTCTCTATTATATTTTGACAGACCAGGTAGATCTACTGTCCCTATTATACTATGACAGACCAGCTAGATCTACTGTCTCTATTATATTATGACAGACCAGCTAGATCTAGTGTCTCTATTATATTATGACAGACCAACTAAATCTACTGTCTCTATTATATTTTGACAGACCAGGTAGATCTACTGTCTCTATTATATTATGACAGACCAGCTAGATCTACTGTCTCTATTATATTTTGACAGACCAGGTAGATCTACTGTCCCTATTATACTATGACAGACCAGCTAGATCTACTGTCTCTATTATATTATGACAGACCAGCTAGATCTATTGTCTATATTATAATATGACATTATGACAGACCAGCTAGATCTACTATCTCTATTATATTATGACAGACCAGCTAGATCTAGTGTCTCTATTATATTATGACAGACCAACTAAATCTACTGTCTCTATTATATTTTGACAGACCAGGTAGATCTACTGTCTCTATTATATTATGACAGACCAGCCAGATCTACTGTGTCTATTATATTATGACAGACCAGCTAGATCTACTGTCTATTATATTATGACAGACCAGCTAGATATACTGTCTATTGTATTATGACAGACCAGCTAGATCTACTTTCTCTATTATATTATGAGATACCAGGTAGATATACCGACTCCATTATAAAATGACAGACCAGCTAGATCTATTCTCGCTATTGTATTATGACAGACCAGCTAGATCAATTGTCTCTATTATAATATGACAGACCAGCTAGATCTACTTTCTCTATTATAATATGACAGACTGGCTAGATCTACTGTCTCTATTATATTATGACAGACCAGCTAGATCTATTGTCTCAATTATAATATGACATTATGACAGACCAGCTAGATCTACTGTCCCTATTATACTATGACAGACCAGCTAGATCTACTGAATCTATTATTTTATGACAGACCAGCTAGATCTACTGTCTCTATTATAAAATGACAGACCAGGTAGATATTCTGTCTCTATTATATTATGACAGACCAGCTAAACCTACTGTCTCTATTATATTATGACAGACCAGCTAGATCTATTGTCTCAATTATAATATGACATTATGACAGACCAGCTAGATCTACTGTTTATATTGTATTATGACAGACCAGCTAGATCTACTATCTCTATTATATTATGACAGACCAGCTAGATCTAGTGTCTCTATTATATTTTGACAGACCAGCTAGATCTACTGTCTATATTATAAAATGACGGACCAGGTAGATATACTGTCTCTATTATATTATGAAAGACCAGCTAAATCTACTGTATCTATGTCTCTATTATGCTATGACAGACCAGCTAAATCTACTGTCTCTATTGTATTATGACAGACCAGCTAGATCTACTGTCTCTATTATATTATGACAGACCAGCTCGATCTACTGTCTCTAATTATATTTTGACAGACCAGGTAGATCTACTGTCCCTATTATACTATGACAGACCAGCTAGATCTACTGTCTCTATTATATTATGACAGACCAGCTAGATCTACTGTCTCTATTATATTATGACAGACCAGCTAGATCTACTGTCTCTATTATATTATGACAGACCAGCTAGATCTACTGTCTCTATTATATTTTGACAGACCAGCAAGATCTACTGTCTCTATTATATTATGACAGACCAGCTAGATCTACTGTCTCTATTATAAAATGACAGACCAGGTAGATATACTGTCTCTATTATATTATGACAGACCAGCTAGATCTACTGTCTCTATTATATTATGACAGACCAGCTAGATCTACTGTCTCTATTATATTATGACAGACCAGCTAGATCTACTGTCTCTATTATAAAATGACAGACCAGGTAGATATACTGTCTCTATTATATTATGACAGACCAGCTAAATCTACTGTCTCTATGTCTCTATTATGGTATGACAGAGCAGCTAAATCTACTGTCTCTATTGTATTATGACAGACCAGCTAGATCTACTGTCTCTATTATAAAATGACAGACCAGGTAGATCTACTGTCTCTATTATATTATGACAGACCAGCTAGATCTACTGTCTCTATTATATTATGACAGACCAGCTAGATCTACTGTCTCTATTATATTATGACAGACCAGCTAGATCTACTGTCTCTATTATAAAATGACAGACCAGGTAGATATACTGTCTCTATTATATTATGACAGACCAGCTAAATCTACTGTCTCTATGTCTCTATTATGGTATGACAGAGCAGCTAAATCTACTGTCTCTATTGTATTATGACAGACCAGCTAGATCTACTGTCTCTATTATATTATGACAGACCAGCTAGATCTACTGTCTCTATTATATTTTGACAGACCAGGTAGATCTACTGTCCCTATTATACTATGACAGACCAGCTAGATCTACTCTCTCTATTATATTTTGACAGACCAGCAAGATCTACTGTCTCGATTATATTATGACAGACCAGCTAGATCTACTGTCTCTATTATATTATGACAGACCAGCTAGATCTACTGTCTCTATTATATTATGACAGACCAGCTAGATCTACTGTCTCTATTATAAAATGACAGACCAGGTAGATATACTGTCTCTATTATATTATGACAGACCAGCTAAATCTACTGTCTCTATGTCTCTATTATGGTATGACAGAGCAGCTAAATCTACTGTCTCTATTGTATTATGACAGACCAGCTAGATCTACTGTCTCTATTATATTATGAGAGACCAGGTAGATATACAGACTCCATTATAAAATGACAGACCAGCTAGATCTATTCTCGCTATTGTATTATGACAGACCAGCTAGATCTACTGTCTCTATTATATTTTGACAGACCAGGTAGATCTACTGTCTCTATTATATTATGACAGACCAGCTAGATCTACTGTCTCTATTATATTTTGACAGACCAGGTAGATCTACTGTCTCTATTATATTATGACAGACCAGCTAGATCTACTGTGTCTATTATATTATGACAGACCAGCTAGATCTACTGTCTATTATATTATGACAGACCAGCTAGATATACTGTCTATTTTATTATGACAGACCAGCTAGATCTACTGTCCCTATTATATTATGACAGACCAGCTAGATCTACTGTCTCTATGTCTCTATTATATTATGACAGACCAGCTAGATCTATTGTCTCTATTATATTATGACAGACCAGCTAGATCTACTGTCTCTATTATATTATGACAGACCAGCTAGATCTACTGTCTCTATTATATTTTGACAGACCAGCAAGATCTACTGTCTCTATTATATTATGACAGACCAGCTAGATCTACTGTCTCTATTATATTATGACAGACCAGCTAGATCTACTGTCTCTATTATAAAATGACAGACCAGGTAGATATACTGTCTCTATTATATTATGACAGACCAGCTAAATCTACTGTCTCTATGTCTCTATTATGGTATGACAGAGCAGCTAAATCTACTGTCTCTATTGTATTATGACAGACCAGCTAGATCTACTGTCTCTATTATATTATGACAGACCAGCTAGATCTACTGTCTCTATTATATTTTGACAGACCAGGTAGATCTACTGTCCCTATTATATTATGACAGACCAGCTAGATCTACTGTCTCTATTATATTATGACAGACCAGCTAGATCTACTGTCTCTATTATAAAATGACAGACCAGGTAGATATACTGTCTCTATTATATTATGACAGACCAGCTAAATCTACTGTCTCTATGTCTCTATTATGGTATGACAGAGCAGCTAAATCTACTGTCTCTATTGTATTATGACAGACCAGCTAGATCTACTGTCTCTATTATATTATGACAGACCAGCTAGATCTACTGTCTCTATTATATTTTGACAGACCAGGTAGATCTACTGTCCCTATTATACTATGACAGACCAGCTAGATCTACTGTCTCTATTATATTTTGACAGACCAGCAAGATCTACTGTCTCTATTATATTATGACAGACCAGCTAGATCTACTCTCTCTATTATATTATGACAGACCAGCTAGATCTACTGTCTCTATTATATTATGACAGACCAGCTAGATCTACTGTCTCTATTATAAAATGACAGACCAGGTAGATATACTGTCTCTATTATATTATGACAGACCAGCTAAATCTACTGTCTCTATGTCTCTATTATGGTATGACAGAGCAGCTAAATCTACTGTCTCTATTGTATTATGACAGACCAGCTAGATCTACTGTCTCTATTATATTATGAGAGACCAGGTAGATATACAGACTCCATTATAAAATGACAGACCAGCTAGATCTATTCTCGCTATTGTATTATGACAGACCAGCTAGATCTACTGTCTCTATTATATTTTGACAGACCAGGTAGATCTACTGTCTCTATTATATTATGACAGACCAGCTAGATCTAC
>NW_026284219.1:0-6456 GCF_023373465.1 Oncorhynchus keta
TGTTGTCTCTCTTTATGTAGTGTTGTGGCGTCTCTCTTGTCGTGATGTGTGATTTGTCCTATATTGATATTGTATTATATTGTATTTGAATCCCAACCCCGTCCCCACAGGAGGCCTTTTGGTAAATAAGAATTTGTTGTTAAATTGAAGTTAAATAAAGGTTGAATAAAAAACATTTAAAGTGTGGTGTGCAGTGTGTCTCTCTACCTGTCCAGTAGGTATAATGCTCTCCATCTTGACCATCCTGTCTCTCAGAGCTTTGATCTCTTCATCCTTCACAAACAATCACAATTAGAATCAGAATCACAACCAATCACAATTAGAATCAGAATAACAACCAATCACAATTAGAATCAGAATAACAACCAATCACAATTCGAATCAGAATCACAACCAATCACAATTAGAATCAGAATAACAACCAATCACAATTAGAATCAGAATCACAACCAATCACAATTAGAATCAGAATAACAACCAATCACAATTAGAATCAGAATCACAACCAATCACAATTAGAATCAGAATCACAACCAATCACAATTAGAATCAGAATCACAACCAATCACAATTAAAATCACAACCAATCACAATTAGAATCAGAATCACAACCAATCACAATTAAAATCAGAATCACAACCAATCACAATTGAAATTACAACCAATCACAATTAGAATCAGAATCACAACCAATCACAATTAGACACAGAAAGAAAGAGAGACAGACAGAGAGAGAGACCGACAGAGAGAGAAACAGACACAGAGAGAGAAACAGACACAGAGAGAGAAACAGACACAGAGAGAGAGACAGACACAGAGAGAGAGACACAGAGAGAGAGACACAGAGAGAGAGAGACACAGAGAGAGAGAGACACAGAGAGAGAGAGACACAGAGAGAGAGAGACACAGAGAGAGAGAGACACAGAGAGAGAGAGAGACAGACAGAGAGAGAGAGACAGACAGAGAGAGAGACAGACAGAGAGAGAGACACAGAGAGAGAGAGACACAGAGACAGAGAGAGAGAGAGACACAGAGAGAGAGAGAGACAGAGAGAGAGAGAGAGACACAGAGAGAGAGAGACAGAGAGAGAGAGACAGACAGAGAGAGAGAGAGAGGGAGATGAGAGAGATTACTGTGAGACTTTTTTTAAAAGTCTATAAACTTACAATCAGTACCAAAATAGCACAGCACAACAGCAAGCAGCTGACACTAATTGAGGAGTCCATAAAAAGAGAGACATACCTTCATATTATTCTGAATCTTTACTTCCTGTAGAACATCCGTCAGCCTATCAATATGAGCCTTCAGGGTCACACACCCCCAGGCCCTGCCCCTCCTCCCTCCTCCACCTCCCTCCCTCCTGTCCTCCCCTATCCCCACGGTGTCCCAGACATCCTGAGCCACAGCCCTCCAGCTGTCTGCCTCTGTGTTGTCTTTCTTAGAATACATCCTGGCTAGCTCCTTCATCTTCACAATGGACAGAGCCTCAATCTCCCTGACGAGAGTGACGGAAATCCCCCAAGGCAACCTATAGAGAGAGACACAGAGTCCAGGGTTAATATGTATCTATTAATATCTCCCAAGGTAACCTATAGAGAGACACAGAGTCCAGGGTTAATATGTATCTATTAATATCTCCCAAGGTAACCTATAGAGACACAGAGTCCAGGGTTAATATGTATCTATTAATATCCCCCAAGGTAACCTATAGAGAGACACAGAGTCCAGGGTTAATATGTATCTATTAATATCTCCCAAGGTAACCTATAGAGACACAGAGTCCAGGGTTAATATGTATCTATTAATATCTCCAAGGTAACCCAGAGACACAGAGTCCAGGGTTAATATGTATCTATTAATATCCCCCAAGGCAACCTATAGAGACACAGAGTCCAGGGTTAATATGTATCTATTAATATCCCCCAAGGTAACCTATAGAGAGACACAGAGTCCAGGGTTAATATGTATCTATTAATATCTCCCAAGGTAACCTATAGAGACACAGAGTCCAGGGTTAATATGTATCTATTAATATCCCCCAAGGTAACCTATAGAGACACAGAGTCCAGGGTTAATATGTATCTATTAATATCTCCCAAGGTAACCTATAGAGACACAGAGTCCAGGGTTAATATGTATCTATTAATATCTCCCAAGGTAACCTATAGAGAGACACAGAGTCCAGGGTTAATATGTATCTATTAATATCTCCCAAGGTAACCTATAGAGAGAGACAGAGAGTCCAGGGTTAATATGTATCTATTAATATCTCCCAAGGTAACCTATAGAGACACAGAGTCCAGGGTTAATATGTATCTATTAATATCCCCCAAGGTAACCTATAGAGACACAGAGTCCAGGGTTAATATAGAGAGAGACAGAGAGTCCAGGGTTAATATGTATCTATTGGAAGCCATTACGGGGTTAATTTTGTATCATTTGGAAGAAGTGAATCCATTACAGCAGTGAATCATTTGGAAGAACCTTTGGAAGCCATTACAGCAGTGAATCATTACAGCTGTGAATCATTTGGAAGAACCTTTGGAAGCCATTACAGCAGTGAATCATTACAGCAGTGAATCATTATAGCAGTGAATCATTTGGAAGAACCTTTGGAAGCCATTACAGCAGTGAATCATTACAGCTGTGAATCATTTAGAAGAACCTTTGGAAGCCATTACAGCAGTGAATCATTTGGAAGAACCTTTGGAAGCCAGTACTGCAATAGCATCGAATAGTCCCCGCGATATGCAACTGTTCAGGGAAGTCAGGAACCAATACACGCAGTCAGTCAGGAAAGCTAAGGCCAGCTTCTTCAGGCAGAAATTTGCATCCTGTAGCTCCAACTCCAAAAAGTTCTGGGACACTGTGAAGTCCATGGAGAACAAGAGCACCTCCTCCCAGCTGCCCACTGCACTGAGACTAGGTAACACGGTCACCACCGATAAATCCATGATTATCGAAAACTTCAACAAGCATTTTCAACGGCTGGCCATGCCTTCCGCCTGGCTACCCCAACCTCGGCCAACAGCTCCGCCCCCCGCAGCTCCTCGCCCAAGCCCTCCCAGGTTCTCCTTACCCAAATCCAGATAGCAGATGTTCTGAAAGAGCTGCAAACCAACCCGTACAACCATCTGGGCTTGACAATCTGACCCTCTATTCTGAAACTTTCCGCCATTGTCGCAACCCCTATTACCAGCCTGTTCAACCCTTTCATATCGTCTGAGATCCTCAAGGGATTGGAAAGCCGCCGCAGCCAGTGCCGCAGTCAGTGGTCCCTTCTGTAGCTCAGTTGGTAGAGCATGGCGCTTGTAACGCCAGGGTAGTGGGTTCGATTCCGGGACCACCCCATACGTAGAATGTATGCACACATGACTGTAAGTCGCTTTGGATAAAGCGTCTGCTAAATGGCATATATTATATTATTATTATTTTATTATATTATCCCCTTCTCGAAGGGGGAGACACCCTGACCCAAACTGTTACAGACCTATATCCATCCTGCCCTGCCTATCTAAGGTCTTCAAAGCCAAGTCAACAAACAGGTCACTGACCATCTCGAATCCCACCGTACCCTCCTCCGCTGTAATCTGGTTTCCGAGCCGTCACGGGTGCACCTCAGCCACACTCAAGGTACTAAACGATATCATAACCGCCATCGATAAAAGACAGTACTGTCATCGACCTTGCCAAGGCTTTCGACTCTGTCAATCACCATATTCTTATCGGCAGACTCAGTAGCCTCGGGGTTTTTCGGATGACTGCCTTGCCTGGTTCACCAACTACTTTGCAGACAGAGTTCAGTGTGTCAAATCGAGGGCATGTCCGGGTCCTCTGGCAGTCTCTATGGGGGTGCCACAGGGCTCACTCTCTGGCCGGCCTCTTTTCTGTATATATCAATGATGTTGCCTTGCTGCGGGCGATTCCTGATCCCACCTCTACGCAGACGACACCATTTCTATATACTTCCGGCCCGTCCTTGGACACTGTGCTATCTAACCTCCAAACGAGCTTCAATGCCATACAACACCTTCCGTGGCCTCCAACTGCTCTTAAACGCTAGTAAACCAAATGCATGCTTTTCAACGTTCGCTGCCTGCACCCGCACGCCTGACTCAGCATCACCACCTCCTGATGGTTCCGGCCTGAATATGGACATCTATAAGTACCTGGCGTGTCTACAGACTGTAAACTTCCTTCCAGACTCATATCAAACATCTCCAATCGGAAATCAAATCTAGAGTCACTTTCTATTCCGCAACAAAGCCTCCTTCACTCACGCTGCCAAACTTACCCTAGTAAAACTGACTATCCCACCGATCCTCGACTTCGGCGATGTCATTTACAAAATAGCTTCCAATACTCTACCAGCAAACTGGATGCAGTTTATCACAGTGCCATCCGCTTTCAAACTAAAGCACCTTATTCCACCCACCACTGGTAATTCGTATGCTCTAGTCGGCTGGCCCTCGCTACATATTCGTCGCCAGACCCACTGGCTCCAGGTCATCTACAAGTCCATGTTAGGTAAAGCCCGCCTTATCTCAGTTCACTGGTCACGATGGCAACACCCATCCGTAGCACGCGCTCCAGCAGGTGTATCTCACTGATCATCCCAAAGCCAACACCATTTGGCCGCCTCGCTCCAGTACTCTGCTGCCTGTGACTGGAACGAATTGCAAAATCGCTGGTTGGAGACTTTTATCTCCTCACCAACATCTAACATCTGCTATCTGAGCAGCTAACTGATCGCTGCAGCTGTACATAGTCTATCGGTAAATAGCCCACCCATTTTTACCTACCTCATCCCCATACTGTTTTTATTTATTTACTTTTCTGCTCTTTGCACACCAATATCTCTACCTGTACATGATCATCTGATCATTTATCATTCCAGTGTTAATCTGCAATATTGTAATTATTCGCCTACCTCCTCATGCCTTTGCACATTGTATATAGACTCTCTTTTCTCTGGTGTTATTGACTTGCTAATTGTTTACTCCATGTGTAACTCTGTGTTGTCTGTTCACACTGCTATGCTTTTTTTTATTTTTTGGCCAGGTCGCAGTGCAATGAGAACTCTTCTCAACTAGCCTACCTGGTTAAATAAAGGTGTTCTCAACTCAGCCTACCTGGTTAAATAAAGGTGTTCTCCAACTAGCCTACCTGGTTAAATAAAGGTGTTCTCAACTAGCCTACCTGGTTAAATAAAGGTGTTCTCAACTAGCCTACCTGGTTAAATAAAGGTGTTCTCAACTAGCCTACCTGGTTAAATAAAGGTGTTCTCAACTAGCCTACCTGGTTAAATAAAGGTGTTCTCAACTAGCCTGCCTGGTTAAATAAAGGTGTTCTCAACTAGCCTACCTGGTTAAATAAAGGTGTTCTCAACTAGCCTACCTGGTTAAATAAAGGTTTCTCAACTAGCCTACCTGGTTAAATAAAGGTGTTCTCAACTAGCCTACCTGGTTAAATAAAGGTGTTCTCAACTAGCCTACCTGGTTAAAATAAAGGTGTTCTCAACTAGCCTACCTGGTTAAATAAAGGTGTTCTCAACTAGCCTACCTGGTTAAATAAAGGTGTTCTCAACTAGCCTACCTGGTTAAATAAAGGTGTTCTCAACTGGCCTACCTGGTTAAATAAAGGTGTTCTCAACTGGCCTACCTGGTTAAATAAAGGTGTTCTCAACTAGCCTACCTGGTTAAATAAAGGTGTTCTCCAACTAGCCTAACTGGTTAAATAAAGGTGTTCTCACTAGCCTACCTGGTTAAATAAAAGGTGTTCTCAACTAGCCTACCTGGTTAAATAAAGGTGTTCTCAACTAGCCTACCTGGTTAAATAAAGGTGTTCTCAACTAGCCTACCTGGTTAAATAAAGGTGTTCTCAACTAGCCTACCTGGTTAAATAAAGGTGTTCTCAACCAGCCTACCTGGTTAAAAATAAAGGTGTTCTCAACTAGCCTACCTGGTTAAATAAAGGTGTTCTCAACTAGCCTACCTGGTTAAATAAAGGTGTTCTCAACTAGCCTACCTGGTTAAATAAAGGTGTTCTCAACTAGCCTACCTGGTTAAATAAAGGTGTTCTCAACTAGCCTACCTGGTTAAATAAAGGTGTTCTCAACTAGCCTACCTGGTTAAATAAAGGTGTTCTCAACTAGCCTACCTGGTTAAATAAAGGTGTTCTCAACTAGCCTACCTGGTTAAATAAGGTGTTCTCCAACTAGCCTGCCTGGTTAAATAAAGGTGTTCTCAACTAGCCTACCTGGTTAAATAAAGGTGTTCTCAACTAGCCTACCTGGTTAAATAAAGGTGTTCTCAACTAGCCTACCTGGTTAAATAAAGGTGTTCTCAACTGGCCTACCTGGTTAAATAAAGGTGTTCTCAACTAGCCTACCTGGTTAAATAAAGATGAGAAAGAAAAAAAAAAAAAAAAGAAAAAAAAAATCAGATGTTTTCAGTT
>NW_026284220.1:0-7722 GCF_023373465.1 Oncorhynchus keta
CCTTAGTCATAACCTGCCACAGACAGACACAGACAGACACAGACAGAGACACAGACAACAGACAGTCATACTCCTCCTTAGTCATAACCTGCCACAGACAGACACAGACAGAGACACAGACAGACAGACAGCATACTCCTCCTTAGTCATAACCTGCCACAGACAGACACAGACAGAGACACAGACAACCAGACAGCATACTCCTCCTTAGTCATAACCTGCCACAGACAGACACAGACAGAGACACAGACAACCAGACAGCATACTCCTCCCAGTCATAACCTGCAGACAACCAGACAGACAGTCATAAGACAGAGACACAGACAGACAGACAGCATACCTCCTTAGTCATAACCTGCCACAGACAGACACAGACAGAGACACAGACAGACAGACAGCATACTCCTCCTTAGTCATAACCTGCCACAGACAGACACAGACAGAGACACAGACAGACAGACAGCATACTCCTCCTTAGTCATAACCCGGGCCACAGACAGACACAGACAGAGACACAGACAGACACAGACAGACACACAGACAACCAGACAGCATACTCCTCCTTAGTCATAACCTGCCACAGACAGACACCGACAGAGACACAGACAACCAGACAGCATACTTCTCCTTAGTCATAACCTGCCACAGACAGACACAGACAGAGACACAGACAGACAGACAGCATACTCCTCCTTAGTCATAACCTGCCACAGACAGACACAGACAGAGACACAGACAGACACAGACAGACACACAGACAACCAGACAGCATACTCCTCCTTAGTCATAACCTGCCACAGACATACTCCTCCTTAGTCATAACCTGCCACAGACAGACACAGACAGAGACACAGACAACCAGACAGCATACTCCCCTCCTTAGTCATAACCTGCCACAGACAGACACAGACAGAGACACAGACAGACAGACAGCATACTCCTCCTTAGTCATAACCTGCCACAGACAGACACAGACAGAGACACAGACAGACAGACAGACAGACAGAGACACAGACAAACACACAGACAGAGACACACAAACACACAGACAGAGACACAGACAAACACAGAGACACAGAGACACAGACAGAGACACAGACAGAGACACAGACAGAGACACAGACAGAGACACAGACAGAGACACAGACAGACAGAGACACAGACAGACAGAGACACAGACAGACAGAGACACAGACAGACAGAGACACAGACAGACAGAGACACAGACAGACAGAGACACAGACAGACAGACACAGACAGACAGAGACACAGACAGACAGAGACACAGACACAGACAGACAGATTTATTTATCAGGGGAGTCATACTGACACCAAGGTGTATTTTACATAAATGAGGGCCAACCAACTGTCTGACAAAGAATGTGGTGATTACATCACAGAGGGCCAACCAACTGTCTGGTAGAGAATGTGGTGATTACATCACAGAGGGCCAACCAACTGTCTGGTAGAGAATGTGGTGATTACATCACAGAGGGCCAACCAACTGTCTGGTAGAGAATGTGGTGATTACATCACAGAGGGCCAACCAACTGTCTGGTAGAGCATGTGGTGATGACATCACAGAGGGCCAACCAACTGTCTGGTAGAGAATGTGGTGATTACATCACAGAGGGCCAACCAACTGTCTGATAGAGAATGCCCACCGATTAGCAGCACTGTAGTAACTATTACACTCAACTGAACGACTTGATTAGTGTAGTGTTAGCGAGCTACATAGCTGTCTTGTTGTCTTCGTATCCAAGATAATTGTGTAGTCTTAGAGTGATTATCTTAACTTACCGAGGTTAGCTAGCCAGCTATCTGTCGTCTTTAACGTAGGAGACAATGCTAGCTAGCCAACAGCTAGCCAACAGCTAGCCAACAGCTAGCTGACAGCCAGCCAACGGCTACCGAATAGGGCTCAACAACCCGGTCGCATTCACAGGTAGTATCACATTTTCATTTCATTTCATCACAGTACAACGGTTTGATTTGTTTGATCGTAGCTAGCTACACAGCTAGCTACATAGCCGTCTTTGTATCAAAGATAAGTGTGTAGTCTAGAGCGATTTTCTAGGTTAGCTAGCCAGCTATTGTCGTTCTTTAACACAACGTAACGTAAACAACACTGCTAGCTAGCCAGCTAGCCCCCGAATAGCAGCACTGCAGAAACTATTACACTCAACGGAACGACTTGATTAGTGTAGTGTCAACAACGCAGCCACTGCCAGCTAGCCTACTTCAGCAGTACTGTATCATTTTAATCATTTTAGTCAATAAGATTCTTGCTACGTAAGCTTAACTTTCTGAACATTCGAGACGTAGTCCACTTGTCATTCCAATCTCCTTTGCATTAGCGTAGCCTCTTCTGTAGCCTGTCAACTATGTGTCTGTCTATCCCTGTTTCTCTCCTCTCTGCACAGACCATACAAACGCTCCACACCGCAAGGGTCGCGCCACCCTAATCTGGTGGTCCCAGCGCGCACGACCCACGTGGAGTTCCAGGTCTCCGGTAGCCTCTGGAACTGCCGATCTGCGGCCAACAAGGCAGAGTTCATCTCAGCCTATGCCTCCCTCCAGTCCCTCGACTTCTTGGCACTGACGGAAACATGGATCACCACAGACAACACTGCTACTCCTACTGCTCTCTCTTCGTCCGCCCACGTGTTCTCGCACACCCCGAGAGCTTCTGGTCAGCGGGGTGGTGGCACCGGGATCCTCATCTCTCCCAAGTGGTCATTCTCTCTTTCTCCTTACCCATCTGTCTATCGCCTCCTTTGAATTCCATGCTGTCACAGTTACCAGCCCTTTCAAGCTTAACATCCTTATCATTTATCGCCCTCCAGGTTCCTCTGAGAGTTCATCAATGAGCTTGATACCTTGATAAGCTCCTTTCCTGAGGACGGCTCACCTCTCACAGTGCTGGGCGACTTTAACCTCCCCACGTCTACCTTTGACTCATTCCTCTCTGCCTCCTTCTTCCACTCCTCTCTCTTTTGACCTCACCCTCTCACCCCCCTACTCACAAGGCAGGCAATACGCTCGACCTCATCTTTACTAGATGCTGTTCTTCCACTAACCTCATTGCAACTCCCTCCAAGTCTCCACCACTACCTTGTATCCTTTCCCTCTCGCTCTCACCCAACACCTCCCACACTGCCCCTACCGGATGGTATCGCGCCGTCCCAACCTTCGCCCTCTCTCCCCCGCTACTCTCTCCTCTTCCATCCTATCATCTCTTCCCTCTGCTCAAACCTTCTCCAACCTATCTCCTGATTCTGCCTCCTCAACCCTCCTCTCCTCCCTTTCTGCATCCTTTGACTCTATGTCCCCTATCCTCCAGGCCGGCTCGGTCCTCCCTCTCGCCCGTGGCTCGACGACTCATTGCGAGCTCACAGAACAGGGTTCGGGCAGCCGTAGCGGAAATGGAGGAAAACTCGCCTCCCTGCGGGACCTGGCATCCTTTCACTCCCTCCTCTCTACATTTTCCTCCTCTGTCTCTGCTGCCAAAACCATTTTCTACCACTCTAAATTCCAAGCATCTGCCTCTAACCCTAGGAAGCCTTTGCCACCTTCTCCTCCCTCCTGAATCCCCCCCCTCCCTCCCCTCCGCAGATGACTCCGCCAACCATTTTGAAAATAAGGTCGACGACATCCGATCCTCGCTTGCTAAGTCAAACGGCACCGCTGGTTCTGCTCACACTGCCCTACCCTGTGCTCTGACCTCTTCTCCCCTCTCTCTCTCCAGATGAAATCTTGCGTCTTGTGACGGCCGTCGCCCAACAACCTGCCCGCTGACCCTATCCTCCCTCTCCTTCCAGACCATTTCCGGAGACCTTCTCCCTACCTCACCTCGCTCATCAACTCATCCCTGACCGCTGGCACGTCCCCTTCCGTCTTCAAGAGAGCGAGAGTTGCACCCTTCTGAAAAACCTACACTCATCCCTCCGATGTCAACAACTACAGACCAGTATCCCTTCTTTCTTTTCTCTCCAAAACTCTTGAACGTGTCGTCCTTGGCCAGCTCTCCTCCCGCTATCTCTCTCTGAATGACCTTTCTTGATCCAAATCAGTCAGGTTTCAAGACTAGTCATTCAACTGAGACTGCTCTTCTCTGTATCACGGAGGCGCTCCGCACTGCTAAAGCCAACTCTCTCTCCTCTGCTCTCATCCTTCTAGACCTATCGGCTGCCTTCGATACTGTGAACCATCAGATTCTCCTCTCCTACCTCTCCGAGTTGGGGCATCTCCTCGGCGGCCCACGCTTTGGATTGCGTCCTACCTGACAGGTCGCCTGCACAGGTATGTGGCAGAATCTGTCTCCCTCACCACGCGCTCTCACCACTGGTGTCCCCAGGCTCTGTTCAGGCCCTCTCCTATTCTCGCTATACACCAAGTCACTTGGCTCTGTCATAACTCTCACATGGTCTCTCCTATCATTGCTATGCAGACGACACACACAATTAATCTTCTCCTTCCCCTTTCTGATGACCAGGTGGCGACCGCATCTCTGCATGTCTGGCAGACATAATAGTGTGATGACTTGATCACCACCCCAAGCTGAACCCGGCAAGACGGAGCTGCTCTTCCTCCCGGGAAGGACTGCCCGCTCCATGATTCGCCATCACTGCTGACAACTCCATTGTGTCCTCCCTCCCAGAGCGCCAAGAACCTTGGCGTGATCCCGGACAACACCCTGTCGCTTCAACTAACATCAAGCGGTGGCCCGCCTCCGTAGGTTCATGCTCTACAACATCCGCAGAGTACGACCCTGCCTCACACAGGAAGCGGCGCAGGTCCTAATCCAGGCACTCTGTCATCTCCCGTCTGATTACTGCACCGCTGTTGGCTGGGCCTCTGCCTGTGCCATTAAACCCCTATTACTCATCCAGAACGCGCAGCCCGCCTGGTGTTCAACCTTCCAAGCTCTCTCACGCCACCCCGCTCCTCCGCTCTCCACTGGCTTCCAGTTGAAGCTCGCATCCGCTACAAGACCATGGTGCTTGCCTACGGAGCTGTGAGGGAACGGCACTCAGTACCTCCAGGCTCTGATCAGGCCCCTACACCCAAACAAGGGCACTGCTCATCCACCTCTGGCCTGCTCGCCCTACCACTGAGGAAGTACAGTTCCCGCTCAGCCCAGTCAAAACTGTTCGCTGCTCTGGCCCCCAATGGGTGGAAAACAAACTCCCCCACGACGCCAGGACAGCGGACTCAATCACCACCTTCCGGAGACACCTGAAACCCCACCCTTTAAGGAATACCTAGGGATAGTGATAAGTAATCCTTCTCACCCCTTAAGATTTAGATGCACTATTGTAAAGTGACTGCTCTACTGATGTCATAAGGTGAATGCACCAATTTGTAAGTCGCCTGGATAGAGCATCTGCTAAATGACTTAAATGTAATGTAAATGTAATGTGGTGATGACATCACAGAGGACCAACCAACTGTCTGATAGAGAATGTGGTGATTACATCACAGAGAACCAACCAACTAACTGTTGATAGAGAATGTGGTGATGACATCACAGAGGACCAACCAACTGTCTGGTAGAGAAATGTGGTGATGACATCACAGAGGACCAACCAACTGTCTGGTAGAGAATGTGGTGATGACATCACAGAGAACCAACCAACTGTCTGGTAGAGAATGTGGTGATTACATCACAGAGGGCCAACCAACTGTCTGGTAGAGAATGTGGTGATTACATCACAGAGGGCCAACCAACTGTCTGGTAGAGAATGTGGTGATGACATCACAGAGAACCAACCAACTGTCTGGTAGAGAATGTGGTGATGACATCACAGAGAACCAACCAACTGTCTGGTAGAGAATGTGGTGATGACATCACAGAGAACCAACCAACTGTCTGACAAAGAATGTGGTGATGACATCACAGAGGGCCAACCAACTGTCTGATAGAAGAATGTGGTGATGACATCACAGAGGGCCAACCAACTGTCTGATAGAGAATGTGGTGATGACGCCACAGAGGGCCAACCAACTGTCTGATAGAGAATGTGGTGATGACATCACAGAGGGCCAACCAACTGTCTGACAGAGAATGTGGTGATGACATCACAGAGGGCCAACCAACTGTCTGATAGAGAATGTGGTGATGACATCACAGAGGGCCAACCAACTGTCTGATAGAGAATGTGGTGATTACATCACAGAGGGCCAACCAACTGTCTGATAGAGAATGTGGTGATGACATCACAGAGGGCCAACCAACTGTCTGGTAGAGAATGTGGTGATGACATCACAGAGGGCCAACCAACTGTCTGATAGAGAATGTGGTGATGGCATCACAGAGGGCCAACCAACTGTCTGATAGAGAATGTGGTGATGACATCACAGAGGGCCAACCAACTGTCTGATAGAGAATGTGGTGATTACATCACAGAGGGCCAACCAACTGTCTGGTAGAGAATGGTGATGACATCACAGAGGACCAACCAACTGTCTGATAGAGAATGTGGTGATGGCATCACAGAGGACCAAACCAACTGTCTGGTAGAGAATGTGGTGATGACATCACAGAGGACCAACCAACTGTCTGATAGAGAATGTGGTGATGGCATCACAGAGGGCCAACCAACTGTCTGATAGAGAATGTGGTGATTACATCACAGAGGGCCAACCAACTGTCTGATAGAGAATGTGGTGATGGCATCACAGAGGACCAACCAACTGTCTGGTAGAGAATGTGGTGATGACATCACAGAGGACCAACCCAACTGTCTGGTAGAGAATGTGGTGATGACATCACAGAGGACCAACCAACTGTCTGATAGAGAATGTGGTGATTACATCACAGAGGGCCAACTAACTGTCTGATAGAGAATGTGGTGATGGCTGGCTCTGGCTGGCTCCGCTGGTTCTGCTCACACTGCCCTACCCTGTGCTCTGACCTCTTTCTCCTCTCTCTCTCCAGATGAAATCTCGCGTCTCCAGACGGCCGGCCGCCCAACAACCTGCCCGCTGACCCTATCCCCTCCCTCTTCTCCAGACCATTTCCGGAGACCTTCCTTACCTCACCTCGCTCATCAACTCATCCCTGACCACTGGCTACGCCCCTTCCGTCTTCAAGAGAGCGAGAGTTGCACCCCCTTCTGAAAAAACCTACACTCGATCCTCCGATGTCAACAACTACAGACCAGTATCCTTCTTTTCTTTTCTCCAAAAACTCTTGAACGTGCTGCCCCCTGGCCAGTTTCCCGCTATCTGGGCTCCCTGCCCGTGCCATTAAACCCCTACAACTCATCCAGAACGCCGCAGCCCGTCTGGTGTTCAACCTTCCCAAGTTCTTCACGTCACCCCGCCTCCCTCCGCTCTCCACTGGCTTCCAGTTGAAGTCGCATCCGCCAAGCAAGACCATGGTGCTTTTGTCACGGAGCTGTGAGGGAACGGCATTCCTCAGTACCTCCAGGCTCTGATCAGGCCCTACACCCAAACAAGGGTACTGCGTTCATCCACCTCTGGCCTGCTCTGCCTCCCTACCACTGAGGAAGTACAGTTCCCGCTCAGCCCAGTCAAAACTGTTCGCTGCTCTGGCCCCCAATGGTGGAACAAACTCCCTCACGACGCCAGGACAGCGGAGTCAATCACCACCTTCCGGAGACACCTGAAACCCCACCTCTTTAAGGAATACCTAGGATAGGATAAAGCAACCTTCTCACCCCCTTAAAAGATGTAGATGCACTATTGTAAAGTGGC
>NW_026284221.1:0-1824 GCF_023373465.1 Oncorhynchus keta
TCTATTAGTATCTGTAGTGGAGGGACCTGGCTGTACTATATCTATTAGTATCTGTAGTGGAGGGACCTGGCTGTACTATATCTATTAGTATCTGTAGTGGAGGGACCTGGCTGTACTATATCTATTAGTATCTGTAGTGGAGGGACCTGGCTGTACTATATCTATTAGTATCTGTAGTGGAGGGACCTGGCTGTACTATATCTATTAGTATCTGTAGTGGAGGGACCTGGCTGTACTATATCTATTAGTATCTGTAGTGGAGGGACCTGGCTGTACTATATCTATTAGTATCTGTAGTGGAGGGACCTGGCTGTACTATATCTATTAGTATCTGTAGTGGAGGGACCTGGCTGTACTATATCTATTAGTATCTGTAGTGGAGGGACCTGGCTGTACTATATCTATTAGTATCTGTAGTGGAGGGACCTGGCTGTACTATATCTATTAGTATCTGTAGTGGAGGGACCTGGCTGTACTATATCTATTAGTATCTGTAGTGGAGGGACCTGGCTGTACTATATCTATTAGTATCTGTAGTGGAGGGACCTGGCTGTACTATATCTATTAGTATCTGTAGTGGAGGGACCTGGCTGTACTATATCTATTAGTATCTGTAGTGGAGGGACCTGGCTGTACTATATCTATTAGTATCTGTAGTGGAGGGACCTGGCTGTACTATATCTATTAGTATCTGTAGTGGAGGGACCTGGCTGTACTATATCTATTAGTATCTGTAGTGGAGGGACCTGGCTGTACTATATCTATTAGTATCTGTAGTGGAGGGACCTGGCTGTACTATATCTATTAGTATCTGTAGTGGAGGGACCTGGCTGTACTATATCTATTAGTATCTGTAGTGGAGGGACCTGGCTGTACTATATCTATTAGTATCTGTAGTGGAGGGACCTGGCTGTACTATATCTATTAGTATCTGTAGTGGAGGGACCTGGCTGTACTATATCTATTAGTATCTGTAGTGGAGGGACCTGGCTGTACTATATCTATTAGTATCTGTAGTGGAGGGACCTGGCTGTACTATATCTATTAGTATCTGTAGTGGAGGGACCTGGCTGTACTATATCTATTAGTATCTGTAGTGGAGGGACCTGGCTGTACTATATCTATTAGTATCTGTAGTGGAGGGACCTGGCTGTACTATATCTATTAGTATCTGTAGTGGAGGGACCTGGCTGTACTATATCTATTAGTATCTGTAGTGGAGGGACCTGGCTGTACTATATCTATTAGTATCTGTAGTGGAGGGACCTGGCTGTACTATATCTATTAGTATCTGTAGTGGAGGGACCTGGCTGTACTATATCTATTAGTATCTGTAGTGGAGGGACCTGGCTGTACTATATCTATTAGTATCTGTAGTGGAGGGACCTGGCTGTACTATATCTATTAGTATCTGTAGTGGAGGGACCTGGCTGTACTATATCTATTAGTATCTGTAGTGGAGGGACCTGGCTGTACTATATCTATTAGTATCTGTAGTGGAGGGACCTGGCTGTACTATATCTATTAGTATCTGTAGTGGAGGGACCTGGCTGTACTATATCTATTAGTATCTGTAGTGGAGGGACCTGGCTGTACTATATCTATTAGTATCTGTAGTGGAGGGACCTGGCTGTACTATATCTATTAGTATCTGTAGTGGAGGGACCTGGCTGTACTATATCTATTAGTATCTGTAGTGGAGGGACCTGGCTGTACTATATCTATTAGTATCTGTAGTGGAGGGACCTGGCTGTACTATATCTATTAGTATCTGTAGTGGAGGGACCTGGCTGTACTATATCTATTAGTATCTGTAGTGGAGGG
>NW_026284222.1:0-35690 GCF_023373465.1 Oncorhynchus keta
CCATTGAAGGAGTGGACAACATTCCACAGGCCATTGAAGAGGAGTGGGACAACATTCCACAGGCCATTGAAGAGGAGTGGGACAACATTCCACAGGCCATTGAAGAGGAGTGGGACAACATTCCACAGGCCATTGAAGAGGAGTGGGACAACATTCCACAGGCCATTGAAGAGGAGGTGGGGACAACATTCCACAGCCATTGAAGAGGAGGTGGGGACAACATTCCACAGGCCATTGAAGAGGAGTGGGACAACATTCCACAGGCCATTGAAGAGGAGTGGGACAACATTCCACAGGCCATTGAAGAGGAGGTGGGGACAACATTCCACAGGCCATTGAAGAGGAGTGGGACAACATTCCACAGGCCATTGAAGAGGAGGTGGGGACAACATTCCACAGGCCATTGAAGAGGAGGTGGGGACAACATTCCACAGGCCATTGAAGAGGAGGTGGGGACAACATTCCACAGCCATTGAAGAGGAGGTGGGGACAACATTCCACAGCCATTGAAGAGGAGTGGGACAACATTCCACAGGCCATTGAAGAGGAGTGGGACAACATTCCACAGGCCATTGAAGAGGAGGTGGGGACAACATTCCACAGCCATTGAAGAGGAGTGGGACAACATTCCACAGGCCATTGAAGAGGAGTGGGACAACATTCCACAGGCCATTGAAGAGGAGGTGGGGACAACATTCCACAGCCATTGAAGAGGAGGTGGGGACAACATTCCACAGCCATTGAAGAGGAGGTGGGGACAACATTCCACAGCCATTGAAGAGGAGTGGGACAACATTCCACAGGCCATTGAAGAGGAGTGGGACAACATTCCACAGGCCATTGAAGAGGAGTGGGACAACATTCCACAGGCCATTGAAGAGGAGTGGGACAACATTCCACAGGCCATTGAAGAGGAGGTGGGGACAACATTCCACAGCCATTGAAGAGGAGTGGGACAACATTCCACAGGCCATTGAAGAGGAGTGGGACAACATTCCACAGCCATTGAAGAGGAGGTGGGGACAACATTCCACAGCCATTGAAGAGGAGTGGGACAACATTCCACAGGCCATTGAAGAGGAGTGGGACAACATTCCACAGGCCATTGAAGAGGAGGTGGGGACAACATTCCACAGCCATTGAAGAGGAGTGGGACAACATTCCACAGGCCATTGAAGAGGAGTGGGACAACATTCCACAGGCCATTGAAGAGGAGGTGGGGACAACATTCCACAGGCCATTGAAGAGGAGTGGGACAACATTCCACAGGCCATTGAAGAGGAGTGGGACAACATTCCACAGGCCATTGAAGAGGAGGTGGGGACAACATTCCACAGGCCATTGAAGAGGAGTGGGACAACATTCCACAGGCCATTGAAGAGGAGTGGGACAACATTCCACAGCCATTGAAGAGGAGTGGGACAACATTCCACAGGCCATTGAAGAGGAGTGGGACAACATTCCACAGGCCATTGAAGAGGAGTGGGACAACATTCCACAGCCATTGAAGAGGAGTGGGACAACATTCCACAGGCCATTGAAGAGGAGGTGGGGACAACATTCCACAGGCCATTGAAGAGGAGTGGGACAACATTCCACAGGCCATTGAAGAGGAGGTGGGGACAACATTCCACAGGCCATTGAAGAGGAGTGGGACAACATTCCACAGGCCATTGAAGAGGAGTGGGACAACATTCCACAGGCCATTGAAGAGGAGGTGGGGACAACATTCCACAGGCCATTGAAGAGGAGTGGGACAACATTCCACAGGCCATTGAAGAGGAGGTGGGGACAACATTCCACAGGCCATTGAAGAGGAGGTGGGGACAACATTCCACAGCCATTGAAGAGGAGTGGGACAACATTCCACAGGCCATTGAAGAGGAGTGGGACAACATTCCACAGGCCATTGAAGAGGAGGTGGGGACAACATTCCACAGCCATTGAAGAGGAGTGGGACAACACTCCACAGGCCAGAAGAGGAGTGGGGACAACATTCCACAGCCATTGAAGAGGAGGGACAACATTCCACAGGCCATTGAAGAGGAGGTGGGGGACAACATTCCACAGGCCATTGAAGAGGAGGGGACAACATTCCACAGGCCATTGAAGAGGAGTGTGGGGACAACATTCCACAGGCCATTGAAGAGAGTGGGACAACATTCCACAGGCCATTGAAGAGGAGTGGGACAACATTCCGCCAAGGCCATTGAAGAGGAGGGGGACAACATTCCACAGGCCATTGAAGAGGAGTGGGACAACATTCCACAGGCCATTGAAGAGGAGGTGGGGACAACATTCCACAGGCCATTGAAGAGGAGTGGGACAACATTCCACAGGCCATTGAAGAGGAGTGGGACAACATTCCACAGGCCATTGAAGAGGAGGTGGGGACAACATTCCACAGGCCATTGAAGAGGAGTGGGACAAACATTCCACAGGCCATTGGAAGAGGAGGTGGGGACAAACATTCCACAGGCCATTGAAGAGGAGTGGGACAACATTCCACAGGCCATTGAAGAGGAGTGGACAACATTCCACAGGCCATTGAAGAGGAGGTGGGGACAACATTCCACAGGCCATTGAAGAGGAGTGGACAACATTCCACAGGCCATTGAAAGAGGAGGTGGGGACAACATTCCACAGGCCATTGAAGAGGAGTGGGACAACATTCCACAGGCCATTGAAGAGGGAGTGGGACAAACATTCACAGGCCATTGAAGAGGAGGTGGGGACAACATTCCACAGGCCATTGAAGAGGAGGGACAACATTCCACAGCCATTGAAGAGGAGTGGGACAACATTCCACAGCCATTGAAGAGAGTGGGACAACATTCCACAGCCATTGAAGAGGAGGTGGGGGACAACATTCCACAGGCCATTGAAGAGAGGAGGTGGGGACAACATTCCACAGGCCACCAATCAACATCCTGATCACCTCTACGTGAAGGAGGTGTGTCGTGCTGCATTAGGCAAATGGTGGGTCGCACCAGGGTTTCTGACCCAATTCACAACCTTTATTTTATTTTATTTTTTTAAAGGTTTCGGTGACCACCATTCATATTTAATCCATAGATTAGAGCCTAATTAATTAATTTACATTTGGACCGATTTCCTTATATGAACTGTAACTAAAATAGTTGCGTTCGTATAAAAATATAATTTCTGATGGAGCCGACAGCTCTTACTGAGGATGCAGTCGCCGCAAACATTACCTTCTGAATTTAAAGCCCACTGTAACGCGGAAATTCCACTTTACGGATTAAAAATAGAGCCGAAAAACATTTATATTTAAAACAGAGTAATGATTCAAATCAAATACACTGCTGTCAGAAGACCAGAAGAGATAAGGACTTCTAGGTGTGTAACTATTGGACATGTCACAAAATGCCAAATTAAATAAATAATATAATATAATAATATATGCCATTTAGCAGACGCTTTTATCCAAAGCGACTTACAGTCATGTGTGCATACATTCTACGTATGGGTGGTCCCGGGATCGAACCCACTACCCTGGCGTTACAAGCGCCTATGCTCTACCAACTGAGCTACAGAAGGACCACATGTTACAAAATGCCAAATTAAATAAATCATTTATAAAACTAAATGAATCAATTCAATGAAATCCTCAGCCTTGTTACAGTCTATGTACTTTTTTAATCAAGTCATATTTAATAAACATTAATTAAGGAAACAATTCCTGTCATACTTCTGTTTTGGAGTCAATACAAACCAAGTCCAGTTGAAAACATGTTGCGATAATAATCTCATTCGTCCCGTGTCCCTAGCCTGGTCCCAGATGTGTTTGTGCAGTCTTGCCAACTCCTATGGTCATGCCGATGACCATAACCCATAGGAGGCCATGGCGAGACGCCACTAACAGATCTGGGACCAGGGTCGTATTCACTAGAAACCAAACAGGGGAGAGAAACAAAGGGGGGGACCAAACGGCGAGTCAAATTTTCATTGCAAAACACTTTACTAATGTGCTACAATGTGTTGCTACAAGACAACGTGCATCTTCTGGTCGTCATGACACTACCCACTGTGCCGGACTGGTCCTCTGTGGTTGTCAGACCAGGTCCAGCTCTATGTCCAGCCCAGGTAGCGCTGTCTGGAGTCTCTCTACGGTCTTCTCCTTCTCTACCACGCCTGGCAGATCGCTGAGGTACAGATGCTCTAGACTCCTGGGAGATAGTGTGTATATTTAGTTTGACTAATATAGTCAAGTCACCATGGAGACCGGTCATGAGAAAAGCCTTGTGCCGGAAGGTCAACATGTAAACAGCCTCCGTTATAACCCCACTTGCTGTTTGTTTCTATAGCTTCAATATCCACAGATTTTTAACTCCTTGGCATATAGTACAGCCACACTACCATAATGATGTTGCCAGGCACAGTAGCAGACCCACCTGAGTTTATGCAGGGAGATGATACCCTTGTCAGTCACATTGCCACAGGAGACCACCTCCATCTTGTACAGGCTGGCCTGTAGGTTCTCTATGGTGCTTATTCTCTCCAAGCAGGCATCCTCTATGTACATACTCTTGTTGAGTTTGAGCTCTTCGACATGCTCTAGTCCATCTAGGGAAGGAAACATACTTCTAATTTTAGCAGCTTGGTCCCAGATCTGATTGTGCTAGGTTGCCAACTCTTATGGTCGGTATGGAGCAGACAGAAAGCCTAGTGGTTAGGGGGGGCAGAAAGCCTAGTGGTTAGAGGAGGCAGGCCAGAAAGCCTAGTGGTTAGAGGGGGAGAAAGCCAGTGGTTAGAAGCAGAAAGCCTAGTGGTTAGAGGGGAGGAGGGCCTAGTGGTTAGAGGGGGAGGCAAGCCTAGTGGTAGGGGGGAGGCAGAAAGCCTAGTGGTTAGAGGGGGGAGGCAGGAAGCCTAGTAGTTAGAGGGGGGAGGCAGGAAGCCTAGTGGTTGGGGAGGCAGAAAGCCAGTGGTTAGAGGGGAGGCAGAAAGCCTAGTGGTTAGAGGGGGAGGCAGAAAGCCTAGTGGTTTAGTGGTTGGGGGGGAGGCAGGAAGCCTAGTGGTTAGGGGAGGCAGGAAGCCTGGTGGTTAGGGGAGGCAGAAAGCCTAGTGGTTAGAGGGGGAGGCAGGAAGCCTAGTGGTTAGAGGGGGAGGCAGAAAGCCTAGTGGTTAGAGGGGAGGCAGGAAGCCTAGTGGTTAGAGGGGAGGCAGGAAGCCTAGTGGTTAGAGGGGAGGCAGGAAGCCTAGTGGTTAGGGGGAGGCAGAAAGCCTAGTGGTTAGAGGGGAGGCAGGAAGCCTAGTGGTTGGGGGGGGAGGCAGGAAGCCTAGTGGTTAGGGGGGAGGCAGGAAGCCTAGTGGTTAGCCTAGTGGTTAGTTGGGGGAGGCAGGAAGCCTAGTGGTTAGAGGGGGAGGCAGAAAGCCTAGTGGTTGGGGAGGCAGGAAGCCTAGTGGTTAGAGGGGGAGGCAGGAAGCCTAGTGGTTAGGGGGAGGCAGAAGCCTAGTGGTTAGAGGGGGAGGCAGAAAGCCTAGTGGTTAGGGGAGGCAGGAAGCCTAGTGGTTAGGGGGGAGAAGCCTAGTGGTTAGGGGAGGCAGGAAGCCTAGTGGTTAGGGAGGCAGGTAGCCTAGTGGAGGGGAGGCAGGAAGCCTAGTGGTTAGAGGGGAGGCAGGAAGCCTAGTGGTTAGGGGGAGGCAGGAAGCCTAGTGGTTAGAGCGTTGGGCCAGTAAGGTTGCTAGATCGAATCCCCCAAGCTGACAAGGTACAAATCTGTCGTTTTGCCCCTGAGCAAGGCAGTTAACCCACTGTTCCTAGGTCGTCATGGTAAATAAGAATTTGTTCTTAACAGACTTGCCTAGTTAAATAAATGGTTAAATAAATAAAATACATTGTCATGACAACAAGTCACAGGATGTTGCAATACAGCATAAACATGCCAGACCAGGCTATAGAGGTTTCTCTGAGCCCAGTGTTAAGCATGCCAGACCAGGCTATAGGGGTTTCTCTGAGCCCAGTGTTAAGCATGCCAGACCAGGCTATAGAGGTTTCTCTGAGCCCAGTGTTAAGCATGCCAGACCAGGCTATAGAGGTTTCTCTGAGCCCAGTGTTAAAGCATGCCAGACCAGGCTATAGGGGTTTCTCTGAGCCCAGTGTTAAGCATGCCAGACCAGGCTATAGAGGTTTCTCTGAGGCCCAGTGTTAAGCATGCCAGACCAGGCTATAGAGGTTTCTCTGAGCCCAGTGCTAAGCATGCCAGACCAGACTATAGAGGTTTCTCTGAGCACAGTGCTAAGCATGCCAGACCAGGCTATAGAGGTTTCTCTGAGCCCAGTGGCATGCCAGACCAGGCTATAGAGGTTTCTCTGAGCCCAGTGCTAAGCATGCCAGACCAGGCTATAGAGGATTCTCTGAGCCCAGTGTTAAGCATGCCAGACCAGGCTATAGAGGTTTCTCTGAGCCCAGTGCTAAGCATGCCAGACCAGGAGGGCTCCATAGAGGTTTCTCTGAGCCCAGTGTTAAGCATGCCAGACCAGGCTATAGAGGTTTCTCTGAGCCCAGTGCTAAGCATGCCAGACCAGGCTATAGAGGTTTCTCTGAGCCCAGTGCTAAGCATGCCAGACCAAGCTATAGAGGTTTCTCTGAGCCCAGTGCTAAGCATGCCAGACCAGGCTATAGAGGGTTCCAGGTTTCTCTGAGCCCAGTGTTAAGCATGCCAGACCAGGCTATGAGGTTTCTCTGAGCCCAGTGCTAAGCATGCCAGACCAGGCTATAGAGGTTTCTCTGAGCCCAGTGCTAAGCATGCCAGACCAGGCTAGAGGTTTCTCTGAGCCCAGTGCTAAGCATGCCAGACCAGGCTATAGAGGTTTCTCTGAGCCCAGTGCTAAGCATGCCAGACCAGGCTATAGAGGTTTCTCTGAGCCCAGTGCTAAGCATGCCAGACCAGAAGCTATAGAGGTTTCTCTGAGCCCAGTGTTAAGCATGCCAGACCAGGCTATAGAGGTTTCTCTGAGCCCAGTGCTAAGCATGCCAGACCAGGCTATAGAGGATTCTCTGAGCCCAGTGTTATGCCAGACCAGGCTATAGGTTTCTCTGAGCCCAGTGCTAAGCATGCCAGACCAGGCTATAGAGGGCTCCATAGAGGTTTCTCTGAGCCCAGTGTTAAGCATGCCAGACCAGGCTATAGAGGTTTCTCTGAGCCCAGTGCTAAGCATGCCAGACCAGGCTATAGAGGTTTTCTGAGCCCAGTGCTAAGCATGCCAGACCAAGCTATAGAGGTTTCTCTGAGCCCAGTGCTAAGCATGCCAGACCAGGCTATAGAGGGTTCCATAGAGGTTTCTCTGAGCCCAGTGTTAAGCATGCCAGACCAGGCTATAGAGGTTTCTCTGAGCCCAGTGCTAAGCATGCCAGACCAGGCTATAGAGGTTTCTCTGAGCCCAGTGCTAAGCATGCCAGACCAGGCTATAGAGGTTTCTCTGAGCCCATTGCTAAGCATGCCAGACCAGGCTATAGAGGTTTCTCTGAGCCCATTGCTAAGCATGCCAGACCAGGCTATAGAGGTTTCTCTGAGCCCAGTGTTAAGCATGCCAGACCAGGCTATAGAGGTTTCTCTGAGCCCATTGCTAAGCATGCCAGACCAGGCCGGGCAGGGTGACAGACAGTGTTCTCAGTCTCTCTTTCTGGTGTAAAACATCCTGCTCTCTTGCGTCACTCTTCAGGTAAACAGTCTGGAAGACACTAACTTTCACCCTCACCTCTTAACACGTCCAGGTGTCGGATTGTATGGGACTCGCTGAACATTATTACAGCTAGCCATTTGGAACTGAAATCTATTTCTTGTTAAAAATACAGAATGACAGCATTCTATTCACACCCCCGAGGGCATGCAATGATTAAATTAAAAGTGAATAATTGATATAATGGAAGACTGTCTTTTAATAAATAGATTTGTATTTAGTCAAAGTCACTAGAACAAGACATTCGTGTCTTGTGTCAGATTGTAAACACGAAATTGAGTTGCTGCTCAGCATAATCACGATATCTGGTTCTGAGAATAGTGAGACCTCTGCCACAGGGTTTCACCTCACCGTTGAGGCGATAGAGAGACACACGAACACCAAAAAAAAAAAAAAAAAAAGGTTTTGGAGATCGGAAGGCTGCATTGATAACGTACCCAGGTGATCGAAGCCTTTGTACATGATACAGGAGTCGGTGGCGTCGATGCCCTGGATCTTGTATCGTCCCAGAGGGCCGGTGGGCAGGCCGTTGTAGTCGTGTTGCCAACGGTCGAACCCTGGAACCTCACCTTGGCACCGCACCTTGTCAGCCACTCTGCAGCAGCACGGTCTGGGCCACCGCCTTGATACGCTCATAGTCAACTCTGGTGACAAGAATGCAACTATTGGTAATACATTATTACAAATACATAATGAATATAGGTCATTACTACCTCAGCTTATTGTGGTCCACTGAGTAAACTATTAGTACATTACTAATCTATCACTCTGGATAAGAGTGTCTGATAAAATGGAAAATATTCTGTTGGCTAAGGTGTAAAATATTAGATGCTGTTGATCAGGACTGATGATTGTTTCACTCACTTGTTGAAGACAGCATTGAGCCATCCCCAGAACGGTCTGCTGCCCTCGTGTGACAGAGTTTTCTGTGAGGAAAGAACGGCCTGCAGTGCTGGCTGGACAGCAGCCTCATATCTTCAGGTCTAAAAGACATTACATTGTATTATAATAAAGCGACAGCAGCCTCATATCTTCAGGTCTAAAAGACATTACATTGTATTATAATAAAGCGACAGCAGCCTCATATCTTCAGGTCTAAAAGACATTACATTGTATTATAATAAAGCGACAGCAGCCTCATATCTTCAGGTCTGAAAGACATTACATTGTATTATAATAAAGCGACAGCAGCCTCATATCTTCAGGTCTGAAAGACATTACATTGTATTATAATAAAGCGACAGCAGCCTCATATCTTCAGGTCTAAAAGACATTACATTGTATTATAATAAAGCGACAGCAGCCTCATATCTTCAGGTCTGAAAGACATTACATTGTATTATAATAAGCGACAGCAGCCTCATATCTTCAGGTCTGAAAGATATTACATTGTATTATAATAAAGCGACAGCAGCTTCATATCTTCAGGTCTGAAAGACATTACATTGTATTATATTACTGCGACAGCAGCTTCATACCGTGTAATGTCTTTCAGACCTGAACATGTACGTTGAGGGGTGTCATCTCCAATGTAAAGACTGATGGGCTTTTTAAAATGCGTGTCACTCATTTAGAATGATGTCTAAACACTGAATCACGTTGCTTTGATCCAGACAGACAGATTAGCAAAATTAATCCTCGAGCAACTGTGTTACAAAGCATTACTTAATAGCTGCAGACAGTAACCAATGGACGTAGGATAATGCAGCATCAAGCAAGACACAAATAAAGAAAATTTGCTTAAAACACAAAACGTTCTAAGTAATCAAGATGTGTGAGATTTTATTCGTTGAGGTATTTGTTAACAAGCTGATAATTCACTTACCTTGTCAGTTCGCTACTGTATTTACATGATGAAAATGTCTGCAGAGTTCTGACCTTTAACCCGTTACGTACGAGAGACGCGCCTTGCCATTGGCTCCTCAAAGTGGGTGAAGGGTCAAGGGGCCGAGCTTCGCGTCAAGCAAGGAATTTGATTATGACTTCCATTGCAAGAGAAACCTTGTGGACAACTGCTGTTTAAAACATATTCACACAATATGTGTGCACGGCGATTGATGTTACTGTCAAAGCGAGTATAGGTTGCTATTCAATCTCTGTCGAAATGATACGGACACTAAACAGCGCGTCATTTGCTGCCTTATTTGCAACGGTGCCAAAGTCCGCGACATGCAGAACAGCTAGAATACACAGGTGAGTGGAGAGACACGGGCGAGTGTTTGTGCAGAGGTGGGAAAGTACCAAATTGTCTAGCCGAGGCAACTGCTAGTGGGCTTTATGGATCTCCACTAACGAGACTATGATCTGGGCTTGATGTGCACAGCCGGTATGTTCGCCGGCGACAGGTTCTATATTTAAGTTTAATTAAATAAAGATTGACTGCCTTTTAAAAGAACAACGAATCCATTTGAAAACGGCATATGTGGCATCGATATGAGTCGGAGACAGTTATTCGATTGTCAAAGTTGACTATAAAGTGTAAATAGGACAACTTTGGTCATAAAGTCAGTCTCGTCTAAAAACGGAGTTTGGAACATCCGTGCGTCACAACGTAAATGAAGGCTGTGTTTTGATTTGATGATATACATTTGCCCACTAACATGGAGTGACCAGCTGCAGTGATTGGTCTCTATACACTAGAGTCCCACAGTGGAGGTGTCATAATTACCCATAAAACCTAGCGGTCAAACAGGGAAATGGTTCCAATCGGTTTTCCACAATTCATTTTTCCCCGTTGTGAGTTTTAGAAATACTTAAAATAAGGGGTGTTTCGTGTAGGTTTACCCTGGACGTGACGTTTTGATAACCTTGTACATCTCTCTCGGACAAGGTGACTTTAATCGAATGCAAGACTACAAATCCCTGCAAGCTCCTGACACCTTTGCAAACAGTAAGGCTGTCTACAACGACGACAAAAAAAATATTGGTCAACGGAAAGTCGTCAGTTCTTTCGACCAATCGATAGACACACCCTATGTGTTTTAATAAAATCAACAAAACGAATTGAGCTTGTCTGACTCTTACGTTTTGATGAAATAAGACAAATGCCTCAAGAAGGCGCCAGAGATCTAGATAACCAGAAGAGAGAGATACATTAACCTGATCCAACTATTCTCCTCCTACTCCTACTTCCTGCTGACATCCGCAGATGTGCCATTCCTCTCCTGAAGTTGCCGGTATAAAAGGCAACACGAGGAGTCAGCAACCTTTCTCATGTTGAATGCCAATTACTTACAATTTCTACCAATCTGCGTGCCAGTTATGGTTTTCATCAAATCGAATAAAATGTCATTGGTCACATGCGATGTTATTGCCGGTGTAACGAAATGCTTGCATTCCGAGCTCCAACAGTGCAGTAATGTATAACAATTCACAACAATACACACACATCTAAAGTAAAATAATGGAATTAAGAAATATATAAATATTAGACGAGCAACGTCAATGTCAGAGTGGCATTGACAATAATACCATGTGGTAACCGGCTAGTGATGGCTATTTAATAGTCTGATGGCCTTCAGATTGAAGCTTTTGTCCAATCTCTGTCCCAGCTTTGAGGCACCTGTACTGACCTCACCTTTGGATGGTAACGGGTGAACAGGCCGTGGCTCGGGTGGTTGATGTCCTTGATTATCTTTTTAGCATTCCTGTGGCATCGGGTGCTGTAGGTGTCCTGGGGGGCAGGCAGTATGCTCCAGGCGATGCGCTGGGCAGACCACACCAGCCATTGGAGAGACGTGTGGTTGCGGGCGGTGCAGTTGCCGTACCAGGTGGTGATTACAGCCCGACAGGATGCTCTCAATTGTTAATCTGTCTGTAAAAGGTTGTGAGGGTCTTTGGTGTGCTCGAGCTGAATTTCTTCAGCCTCCTGAGGTTGAAGAGGCTCTGTTGCGCCTCCTTCACCACACTGTCTGTGTGGGTGGACCATTTTAAATGGTCAGTGGCGTGTACGCCGAGGAAGCGTTCCACCTGCTCCACGGCGGCCCCATCGAAGCCTACCACTGTTGTGTCGTCTACAAACTTGATGATTGAGTTGGAGGCGTGTCATGGGTGAACAGGGAGTACAGGAGTGGGCTGAGCACGCACCTTTGTGGGGCCTCTGTGTTGAGGATCAGCAAAGTGGGAGGTGTTGTTTCTGACCTTCACCAACTGGGGGGCCTGTCAGGAAGTCCAGGGGGGCCTGTCAGGAAGTCCAGGGCCCTGAGCTTAATGATGAGCTTGGAGGGTACTATGGTGTTAAATGCTGAGCTGTAGTCAATGAACAGCATTCTTACATAGGTATTCCTCTTGTTCAGATGGGATAGGGCAGTGTGCAGTGCGATTGCATCGTCTGTGGATCTATTGGGGCGGTAATCAAGCTGAAGGGTCTAGGGTGTGATAAGGTAGAGGTGATATGCTCCTTATCTAGCCTCTCAAAGCACTTCATGATGACAGAAGTGAGTGCTACGGGGCAATAGTCATTTAGTTCAGTTACCTTTGCTTTCTTGGGTACAGGAACAATGGTGGACATCTTGAAGCAAGTGCGGACAGCAGACTGGGACAGGGAGAGATTGAATATGTCCGTAAACACTCCAGCCAGCTGGTCTGCGCATGCTCTGAGGACGCGGCTAGGGATCCCGTCTGGGCTAACTCGCTTAAAATGTCTTGTTCACGACGGCCACAGAGAACGAGAGCCCACAGTCCTTGGGACTGTAGACCCTGCCACATACGTCTCATGTCTGAGCTGTTGAATTGCGACACCACTATGTCTCTGTACTGACATTTTGCCTGTTCTTTTGCCTTAAGAAGGGAATAACTACACTGTTTGTATGCAACCATGTTCCTAGTCACCTTGCCATGGTACTACTGGTGATATATGTAATGGGGAATTGATATAGACTAACAATCAAACAATTAAAATCAAATGTTTTTTGTCACATAGAACCTTTTGAGCTTCTGAGGACCCATGCCAAATCTTTTCAGTCTCCTGAGGGGGAATAGGTGTTGTCGTGCCCTCTTTATGACTGTCTTAGTGTGTTTGGACCATGATAGTTTATTGTTGATGTGTACACTGAGGAACTTTACTAACAACGTGCCACTGACTGAGTAAATCCAGAGTGTCTATGTATGGGGATGACTCATCACTAAACAAGTCAGCTACTACAGCGACTGAAATGACAAATGCTTACAGTTGCAGTTAGTTTCAGAGTGGGTGGCAAGGAATATTTCTAAAACTAAAAGCATTGTATTTGTAACAAATCATTCACTAAACCCTAAACCTCAACTAAATCTTGTAATGAATAATGTGTAAATTGAGCAAGTTGAGGAGACTAAACTGCTCGGAGTAACCCTGGATTGTAAGCTGTCATGGTCAAAACATATTGATGCAACAGTAGCTAAGATGGGGAGAAGTCTGTCTATAATAAAGCACTGCTCTGCCTTAACAACACTAACAACAAAGCAGGTTCTACAGGCCCCAGTTTCTACCTTAACAGCACTATCAACAAGGCAGATCCTACAGGCCCTAGTTTCTACCTTCTTAACAACACTATCAACAAGGCAGGTCCTACAGGCTCTAGTTTCTACCTTAACAACACTGTCAACAAGGCAGATCCTACAGGCCCTAGTTTCTACCTTCTTAACAACACTATCAACAAGGCAGGTTCTACAGGCCCTAGTGTCTACCTTAACAACACTATCAACAAGGCAGGTCCTACAGGCCCTAGTTTCTACCTTCTTAACAACACTATCAACAAGGCAGGTCCTACAGGCCCTAGTTTCTACCTTCTTAACAACACTATCAACAAGGCAGGTCCTACAGGCCCTAGTTTCTACCTTCTTAACAACACTATCAACAAGGCAGGTCCTACAGGCCCTAGTTTCTACCTTCTTAACAACACTGTCAACAAGGCAGGTCCTACAGGCCCTAGTACCCTCAACAAGGCAGGTCCTACACTTAACAACACTATCAACAAGGCAGGTCCTACAGGCCCTAGTTTTGTGGATTTAGGAAAATTGCAATTGGCTCAGAACAGGACAGCACGGCTGGCCCTTGGATGTACACAGAGAGCTAATATTAATAATATGCATGTCAATCTCTGCTGGCTGAAAGTGGAAGAGAGAATGACTTCATCACTACTTGTATTTGTGAGAGGTATTGACATGTTGAACGCACGAGCTGTCTGTCTGAACTACGGGCACACAGCTCAGACACCCATACATACCCCACAAGACATGCCACGAGGTCTCTTCACAGTCCCAAGGTCCAGAACAGACTATGGGAGTAAGCAGAAGAAATGACAACATGGAACTCTATTCCACATCAAGTAAAAAGCAGTAAAATTAGATTTAAAAAAACGGATCAAAAACACCTTCTGAACGGCGGGGACTGTGAAGCAACACAGAGACAGAGACAGAGACAGAGACAGAGACAGAGACAGAGACGTGGATTTAGTACTGTAGATAGGTGGTGGAATAGGGACCTGAGGGCGCACAGGGTTGCAAAGGGTCGGAATTGTTTGTGTGACGTTAAGCACTGGAATTTGGGGAATTTTGCTTAAATAACCTTTTTTTTGTGGGATACACAAGGCAATTCTAGGTCTTGTGGCATATTTTGGTTAAACTATCCCCCAATTCAATGGAATTGCAACCCTCTGCATGCACAGTGTATTCTTCCATCACATACACAGCTGATTCTCAAGATCTTGCTCACTAATGAGATGCTGTTGAGGCCAAACTACTACACTGTCTGAACCAAGGACTACATGCTTTCCGGTAAGTTTTGATTACAATACTGGGTGGGGTGAATATATTTTATATGACATGATTTTTTGTTAGTAAATAGTAGCCTACAGCAAACTGTGTTTAAATCTAACTTGTTAACAATTTATGCTAATTTGTTTTTGCTACCATGTGGGTTTTAGCTTGCCTGAGCCTGCTGAGTGTTGATTCACCTGCTTCCATACATGTTTCATTTTAAAACATGTATCTTACAAAGGAGTTGTTTTAATCTAACTGCTTAGCTATTTATCTGTACATGGAATTCTATTTATTGTTTTTGTTTACTAATTTATTTCCTAATCTTTACAGGAAAAGGCCACAGGTACTGTCTGATGTGTGGAGAGATTCCACTGCAGCTAATGTAGAAGGAAATACTGTGTACATTTGCAAATACTGTGCCAAATAATATGTGAAGAATGCAACAAAGATGCAGAATCATCTGGCCAAGTGCATAAAGTTCCCTCAGCGCCACAACAAGCAAACTCTGACAAAAGACCTCTACTTCTATTCGAGGTGAAAATTATAAATCAGCCACCTTATCGATAGCAACAGCTCATGGTCCTCCTGGAATCAGAAGTTTTTTTGACTCAAAGGAGGAACGCAGTCAGAGAAATGCTGATAAATGTATTGCTCGAGCTGTGTATTGGTGCTCTGTGAGCACCTCTGACGCTCACAGGCAATGTGTATTGGAAGAGATTTCTGAATGTTCTTCGCCCAGCATACACCCCGCCAACCAAACATGCTTTATCTATACGATGTGGAGTTCAGAGTTCAAGTGAAGGTCAAGCAAATCATAGAGAAAGAAAGCAGACTGTATTGAAATCATCTCCGATGGGTGGTCGAGTGTTCATGGACAAGGAATAATTAACTACATCTCCACCACTCAACCAGGATTCTACAAGAGCACAGACACAAGGGACAACAGACACACCGGTCTCTATATTGCAGATGAGCTGAAGGCAGTCATCAGTGACCTTGGACCACAGAAGGTATTTGCACTGGTGACAGACAATGCTGCGAACACGAAGGCTGCTTGGTCTAAAGTGGAGGAGTCCTACCCTCACATCACACCCATTGGCTGTGCTGCTTATGCATTAAATCTGCTCTTCAAGGACATCATGACACTGAAAACAATGGATACACTCTACAAGAGAGCCAAGGGAATGGTTAGGTAGGTGAAGGGTCATCAAGTTATAGCAGCAATCTACCTCACCAAGCAAAGTGAGAAGAATAAGAGCACCACATTGAAGCTACCCAGCAACACCTGTTGGGGTGGTGTTGTCATCATGTTTGACAGTCTCCTGAGGGGAAGGAGTCTCTCCAAGAAATGGACAGCACCATCAAGAGCATCCTCCTGGATGATGTATTTTGGGAGAGAGTGGTAAGTAGCCTGAAACCTATAGCAGTACCCATTTCACAGATTGTGGGAGACAATGCCACCCTGTCTGACGTTCAGACTCTGCTTGCAGATGTAAGAGAATAAATCCATACTGCCCTGCCCATTTCACTGTTGCTCCAAGCAGAGGAAAGTTCTAAAATGCATCAAAAAAGTGTGAAGACTTCTGCCTGAAGTCCATACACGCCACAGCGTACATGTTGGACCCCATGTCTGCTGGCAAGACCATCCTGTCTGGTTCAGAGATCAAGGCCTATGGTGTCATCACTACTGTGTCTCACCACCTTGGCCTGGATGAGGGCAAGGTTCTTGGCAGTCTGGCGAAGTACACTTCCAAGCAAGGGCTTTGGGATGGAGAAGCAATATGGCAGTCGTGCCAACATGTCTCATCAGCCACCTGGTGGAAGGTACTTTGTGGATCTGAGGCTCTTTCCCTTGTTGCCTCCAACTTCCTCCAAATCCCACCAACATCAGCTGACTCAGAGTGCAACTGGTCCTTGTTTGGGAACACACACACCAAAGCACGCAACAGGCTGACCAATACAAGGGTTGAAAAATTGGTGGCCAACCAGGGCAAATTTGAGGCTTTTTGAGCGTGACAACGGGCCATCCTCAATAAGGTTGGACAGTGAAGATGAGACCTCAGAGTCTGATGTTCACGAGGTGGCCATTGAGGAGGTCCAGGGAGAAGACATGGTAGACTGAGAGGAAACAACCAAATCTTTAGTTTCTAGACTATCATTTTACAGATTTAAGTTGAAAACATGTTTGGGGAGATGCAATGGATCATTGGGGATCATTCAATATTCCCTTTCTTTGTTTTTCAGTGAAATCATCCCAAGTGAAGAGTCAACTCATTTAATTAAAGTTTAATTTACTTCCGGCGCCGACAGAGATGGCCGCCCGCTTCGCGTTCCTAGGAAACTATGCAGTTTTTTGTTTTTTTTTACGTGTTATTTCTTACATTAGTACCCCAGGTCATCTTAGGTTTCATTACATACGGTCGAGAAGAACTACTGAATATAAGATCAGCGTCAACTCACCATCAGTACGACCAAGAATATGTTTTCGCGACGCGGATCCTGTGTTCTGCCTACAAACAGGACAACGGAATGGATCCCATGCAGCGATTCTAAAGAGAACCGACTCCGAAAAGAGGGAAACGAGGCGGTCTTCTGGTCAGACTCCGGAGACGGGCACACCGTGCACCACTCCCTAGCATTCTTCTTGCCAATGTCCAGTCTCTTGACAACAAGGTTTGATGAAATCCGAGCAAGGGTAGCATTCCAGAGGGACATCAGAGACTGTAACGTTCTTTGCTTCACGGAAACATGGCTCACTGAGAGACGCTATCCGAGGCGGTGCAGCTAACTGGTTTCTCCACTCATCGTGCCGACAGAAACAAACATCTTTCTGGTAAGAAGAGGGGCGGGGCGTATGCCTTATGGCTAACGAGACATGGTGTGAAACATGAAAGAAACATACAGGAACTCAAATCCTTCTGTTCACCTGATTTAGAATTCCTCACAAATGTAGACCGCATTATCTACCAAGAGAATTCTCCTTGATTATAATCACAGCCGTATATATCCCCCCAAGCAGACGCATTCATTTAGTTGATCCCTGCCTACAGACAGAAACTAAAACAAGAGGCTCCCACGCTGAGGTCTGTCCAACGCTGGTCCGACCAAACTGACTCCACACTCCAAGACTGCTTCCATCACGTGGACTGGGATATGTTTCAGACAAGCGCCAGATAACAATATTGACGAATACGCTGATTCGTGTGCGAGTTCAGAAGTTGAAGATGTCGCTTACGATTAAAACATTCCTAACCAGAAACCGGATTGATGGCAGCATTCGCGTGAAACTGAAAGCCGAACCACTGCTTTTAATCAGGGCAAGGTGTCTGTAACATGACCGAATACAAACAGTGCAGCTATTCCTCCGCAAGGCTATCAAACAAGCTAAGCGTCAGTATAGAGACAGAATCTCAATTCAACGGCTCAGACACAAGAGGCATGTGGCAGGGTCTACAGTCAATCACGGACTACAAGAAGAAATCCAGCCCAGTCCAGGATGTCTTGGTCCCAGGCAGACTAAATAACTTTTTTTTTTGCCCGCTTGAGGACAATACAGTGCCACTGACACGGCCTGCAACGAAACATGCGGCCCTCCTTCACTGCAGCCGAGGTGAGTAAGACATTTAAACGTGTTAACCCTCGCGCAAGGCTGCAGGCCCAGACTGTATCCTCAGCCGCGCCTCAGAGCATGCGCAGACCAGCTGGCCGGTGTGTTTACGGACATATTCAATCAATCCCTATACCAGTCTGCTGTTCCCACATGCTTCAAGAGGGCCACCATTGTTCCTGTTCCCAAGAAAGCTAAGGTAACTGAGCCAAACGACTACCGCCCCGTAGCACTCACTTCCGTCATCATGAAGTGCTTTGAGAGACTAGTCAAGGACCATATCACCTCCACCCTACCTGACACCCTAGACCCACTCCAATTTGCTTACCGCCCAAAATAGGTCCACAGACGATGCAATCTCAACCACACTGCACACTGCCCTAACCCATCTGGACAAGAGGAATACCTATGTGAGAATGCTGTTCATCGACTACAGCCTGCATTCAACACCATAGTACCCTCCAAGCTCGTCATCAAGCTCGAGACCCTGGGTCTCGACCCCGCCCTGTGCAACTGGGTACTGACTTCCTGACGGGCCGCCCAGGTGGTGAGGGTAGGCAACAACATCTCCTCCCCCCGCTGATCCTCAACACTGGGGCCCCACAAGGGTGTGTTCTGAGCCCTCTCCTGTACTCCCTGTTCACCCACGACCGCGTGCCACGCACGCTCCAACTCAATCATCAAGTTTTGGACGACACAACAGTGGTAGGCTTGGATTACCAACAACGACGAGACGGCCTACAGGGAGGAGGTGAGGGCCTCGGAGTGTGGTGTCAGGAAAATAACTCACACTCAACGTCAACAAAACTAAAGTAGATGATTGTGGACTTCAGAAACAGCAGAGGGAACACCCCCCCCTATCCACATCGATGGAACAGTAGTGGAGAGGGTAGCAAGTTTTAAGTTCCTCGGCATACACATCACAGACAAACTGAATTGGTCCACTCACACAGACAGCATCGTGAAGAATGCGCGCAGCGCCTCTTCATCCTCAGGAGGCTGAAGAAATTCGGCTTGTCACCAAAAGCACTCACAAACTTCTACAGATGGACAATCGAGAGCATCCTGGCAGGCTGTATCACCGCCTGAACGGCAACTGCTCCGCCCCTCAACCGTAAGGCTCTCCAGAGGGTAGTGAGGTCTGCACAATGCATCACCGGGGCAAACTACCTGCCCTCCAGGACACCTACACCACCCGGGACAAGCAGGAAGGCCATAAAGATCATCAAGGACATCAACCACCCGAGCCACTGCCTGTTCACCCCGGCTTCATCCAGAAGGCGAGGTCAGTACAGGTGCATCAAAAAGCTGGGAGAGACTGAAAACAGCTTCTATTCAAGGCCATCAGACTGTTAAACAGCCACCACGAACATTGAGTGGCTGCTGCCAACACACTGACTCAACTCCAGCCACTTTAATAATGGGAATTGATGGGAAATTATGTAAATATATCACTAGCCACTTTAAACAATGCTACCTTATATAATGTTACTTACCCTACATTATTCATCTCATATGCATACGTATATACTGTACTCTATATCATCGACTGCATCCTTATGTAATACATGTATCACTAGCCACTTTAACTATGCCACTTTGTTTACATACTCATCTCATATGTATATACTGTACTGATACCATCTACTGTATCTTGCCTATGCTGCTCTGTCTCCATATGATATGGTAAATATATCCAATGCAAAAAAATCTACATTTTAAGTGGTATTAATATTCATTTGCAAATATTCCTGTTAATTCCCATAGTCCCGTTAGTTCTCACTGAATGTTGTCGTGTTGTGAGCTATGACCAGCCTTTCAAAGCACTTCATGGCTACAGATGGGAGCGCCACTGAGCTGTAGTCATTTAGGCAGGTTACCTCCTTGTGCCCAAGAACACTATGGTGGTCTGATTGAAGCATATTGGTATTACAGACTCAGACAGAGAGAGGTTGAAAATGTCTGTAAAGACACTTGCCAGTTGATCAGCGCATGCGTGGAGTACACGTCCTGATAATCCATCTGGCCCTGCGGCCTTGTGAATGTTGACCTGTTTAAAGGTCTTACTCACATCGGCTGCGGAGAGCGTGATCACAGTCGTCTGGAACAGCTGATTCTCTCATGCATGTTTCAGTGTTACTTGCCTCAAGCGAGCATAGAAGTAATTTAGGTCGTCTGGTAGGCTTGTCACTGTGCAGCTCATGGCTGTGCTTCCTTTGTAGTCGGTAATAGTTTGCAAGTCCTGCCGCATCCGACGAGCGTCGGTGCCAGTGCAATACGATTCAATCTTAGTCCTGTATTGACCCTTGCCTGATGGTTCGCCGGAGGGCATAGCGGGATTTCTTATAAGCTTCTAGGTTAGAGTCCTGCTCCTTGAAAGCGGCAGCTCTACCCATTAACTCAGTGCAGATGTTGCCTGTAATCCATGGCTTCTGGTTGGGTATGTACGTACAGTCATTGTGGGGAAGACCTCATCGATGCATTTATTTATGAAGCCGGTGACTGATGTGGTAACTCCTCAATGCCATCGGAAGAATCCCGCAACATATTCCAGTTTGTGATAGCAAAACATTCCTGTAGTTTAGCATCTGCTTCATCTGACCACTTTTTTATAGACAGTCTTCTGGTGCTTCCTGCTTTATTTTGGCTTGGAAGCAGGAATCAGAGGATAGAATTATGGTCAGATTTGCCAAATGGAGGGCAAGGGAGAGCTTTTGTATGTATCTGTGTGTGGAGTAAAGGTGGTCTAGAGTTTAAAAAAAAATAAAATCCCGTCTGGTTGCACATTTAACCTGCTGGGTAGAAATTTGGTAAAATGGATTTAAGTTTCCTGCATTAAAGTCCCTGGCCACAAGAAGCGCCTGCATTTGGAGGAGCATTTTCTGGTTTGCTGATATACAGCTCATTGAGTGCGGCCTTCATGCCAGCATCGGTTTGTGGTGATAAATAGACAGCTATGAAGAATATAGATAAACTCTCTTGGTAAATATGGTCTACAGCTTATCATGAGATACTCTACCTCAGGTGAGCAAAACTGACACTTCCTTAAACTTTGTGCACCAGCTGTTGTTTACAAATATACAAAGACCTCCACCCTTGTCTTACCAGGCCGCTGTTCTATCCTGCCAAAAGCGTAAAACCCGCCAGCTGTATGTTATCTTATGTTGTCGTTCAGCCACGACTCGGTGAAACATAAGATATTACAGTTTTGAATGTCCCGTTGGTAGAATATACGTGCCATAGTTTGTTTTATTTTATTATCCAATGATTTGTACATTGGCTAATAGTACTGATGGCAGAGGCAGATTACCCACTCGCCATCTGGATGCTTACAAGGCACCCAGACCTACGTCCCCATATCTGCCCTTTATCCTGTGAATGACGGGGATGTGGGCCTTGTCGGGGTTTCTGAAGTAAATCCTTTGCGTCTGACTCAAAGAAATGTTTTTCTCCGACACATCGGTGCTTCCGGGTTAAGCGGGCGGGCGGGCGGGTTTTAAGAAGCTTGCTCGGAGGACGATGACTCAACCTTCGCCTCCTGAGTTCGTTGGGTTGCAGCGATGAAACAAGACCGTAATTGGTGAGAAATTGATTAATTAATAATATCGTATAAGCTTTGTTTTACTATTGACAGTTACAGCTGATTTCAGGATTGTATATCGATCCGCTCTCAAATATTTGTATTAATTCCAGTCTCTGAATTGAACTTTCCGCTCGTCAGCTCCTGATATTAGGGCAGAAAAACTAAATCTGTCTCCTGAATGAACCTAGTGCGCATGTACACCCGTCTATATCCAGTCCCCAAGCTCCTCGCTTTCCCTGGCTAAACTATGCTAGTTTACATCCTCATTGTCAAACTTCATAAATACTGCACCCTCAACTTCAACTCCTTTTGCTAGTTATACTATCATGTAAAAACTAAGACATTTGCTGGAAATAAATGTACAATTATTTATTGTTTTGTTGAATAGTCGTGTCGTAAGACAACGGTGGCGAAGGGCTATCATTTGCTACTTAACGCGGGATCCAGTGTCAGTTTTGAGATCCATTTGGCGTCGGGTTCGCCGAGCATTTCTGGCTGGTCTTGGAACTGTAACAACGGGCAGCTTCTCCCCCACTTGGCTCAATGGGATATGTAGTGATTTTTACCAACACAACCAGATATGTACAGTTTTGTACTCCTTTAACCTTTAAAAAAAATGATGTCATATTTGTTGTTTTTTAAAATCTGACTTTATCAGTATAATGAGTAACCCAGGAAATGTCACGAGAAAATAGGAACTCTACAGGAGTACCAATGGCTACAATGAATCACTAATTTACTTCCTGGTACTACGGATCCACTCCACGGCGCTCCTGAATAGCATGGAACCACAACCAGTATCCACGCCTGTAACTTCAGGAATACTGTCACCTTGAAGTGACTTTAGTGTCTGACTAGTATGAATACGAAGTGATGACTTTATGGACCTTTTATTAATGATAAAAGAAAAGGTAGGATTCTGTTTCTAACTGATAGTTCCTCGATTCGATGAGGATGTGAGCCTGATGGTAGAAACTATTTGAAAGTGCAGTCGTGCAGTGTCCTGATGACACCTAAGCGTTAATGGGATGACTGCTAATGTCCCTTAATGCTGACTAATGAACCCTCACCTGTCTCTTAATGCTGACTACTAATGAACCTCACCTGTTCCTTTTAATGTTGACCTAATGAACCCTCACCGTCCCTTAAAGCTGACTAATGAACCCCACCTGTCTCTTAATGCTGACTACTAATGAACCTCACCTGTCTCTTAATGCTGACTACTAATGAACCCTCACCTGTCCCTAATGCTGACTACTAATGAACCCTCACCTGTCTCTTAATGCTGACTACTAATGATCCCTCACCTGTCTCCCTTAATGCTGACTACCAATGAACCCTCACCTGTCTCTTAAAGCTGCCAATGAACCCTCACTAATGAACCCTCACCTGTCTTTATGCTGACTACTAATGAACCCTCACCTGTCCCTTAAAGCCTAATCACCTGTCCTGCTCTACTAATGAAACCCTCACCTGTTTAAAGCTGACTACTAATGAACCCTTACCTGTCTCTTAATGCTGACTACTAATGAACCCTCACCTGTCTCTTAATGCTGACTACTTAATGAACCCCTCACCTGTCTCTTAATGCTGACTACTAATGAACCCCTCACCTGTCTCTAATGCTGACTACTAATGAATCCTCACCTGTCTCTTAAAGCTGACTACTAATGAACCTCACCTGTCTCTTAATGCTGACTACTAATGAACCCTCACCTGTCTCTTAATTCTGACTAATGAACCCTCACCTGTCCCTTAAAGCTGACTAATGAACCCTCACCTGTCCCTTAAAGCTGACTAATGAACCCTCACCTGTCCCTTAAAGCTGACTAATGAACCCCCACCTGTCTCTTAATGCTGACTACTAATGAACCCTCACCTGTCTCTTAATGCTGACTACTAATGAACCCTCACCTGTCTCTTAATGCTGACTACTAATGAACCCTCACCTGTCTCTTAATGCTGACTACTAATGCACCCTCACCTGTCTCTTAATGCTGACTAATGAACCCTCACCTGTCTCTTAATGCTGACTACTAATGAACCCTCACCTGTCTCTTAATGCTGACTACTAATGAACCCTCACTACTAATGAACCCTCACCTGTCTCTTAATGCTGACTACTAATGAACACTCACCTGTCTCTTAAAGCTGACTACTAATGAACCTGCCTCTGTGTTTCAGTGCGTATGATGTGGCTGTGGTGGGTGGAGGCATCATGGGCCTGGCCTCAGCCAGAGAGCTCATCCTCAGACACCCCACGCTTAGCTTCATTCTGCTGGAGAAGGAGAAGGACCTGGGTAAGTGGTGGGCAGGGAGGGAGGAGGTCACTAACTTGACGTTCCTGTTAGCCCGGGGTGCATTCATTAGTCGGACACCGTTGCAAAACATTTTTTGCACTGTTCCAAACGGAAAACATTTCACAAGGGGAAAAAACGTTTCTATTGTGCCACTCTGTCCTGGTCTTTGCCGTCAGCCAATCACATTCTTATGTTATCACCACAGTTCAAATCAAATCAAATGTATTTATATAGCCCTTCGTACATCAGCTGATATCTCAAAGTGCTGTACATAAACCCAGCCTAAAACCCCAAACAGCAAGCAATGCAGGTGTAGAAGCACGGTGGCTAGGAAAAACTCGCTAGAAAGGCCAAAACCTAGGGAAGAAACCTAGAGAGGAACCAGGCTATGTGGGGTGGCTAGTCCTCTTCTGGCTGTGCCCGGGTGGAGATTATAACAGAACATGGCCAAGATGTTAAAATGTTCTTCTTTGTGCTTCTTTACCCTACAACCTTATTGGGGAATTAACACTGTTCCGTGCCCCATCCTCAGCCATCCACCAAAGTGGCCACAACAGTGGTGTGATCCACAGTGGGATTTACTACACCCCCGGGTCTCTGAAGGCCCGTCTCTGTGGCAAAGGGGCCGCTATGGCCTACGAGTACCTGGACAAGAAAGGACTCCCCTATAAGAGGTGTGGAAAGGTGAGTTCTCTCAAATACGTCTAATTCACATCGGGTTTGCCCTTAGGGCTGTAGATGTTGTTTACCGTGGTTTAGTAAATATTGATGAGTAGACGTATCGCTTGGATTTGGACCTCAAAGTATTTTTCTTTCCCTAAAGCGCCTATTGTCATTGTAGCTGAATTTAGTATGATCTTCTATCCAGGTCCCCCTCGCAAAAGGAGGTTTCTAACCTCAAGGTTGAATAATGGTTCAAAGGTTATACTAAGGTTAAAACATCGTAGTATTTAAGCAGTATCAAGCTCACATTTCTGTGCATGACATGTTTCACCATAACCGTCTACCATTTACAGTATATCGGGGGAGTGTGTCAATGCTAATCAGATCATTGTGGGAGGTTGATGGAGCCTGGGTGCGATTTGTATTTATGGTCAATTAGCCCATTTACCTGCAGCAACCGGCTTACAGGGTCGTGCTTCTTGCCGAGCGGTTAGAGCGTTCGGCCAGGGTCGTGTGGCTTGCCGAGCTGGGTTAGAGTTGGGCCAGGGTCGTGGCTTCTGCCGAGCGGTTAGAGTGCTGTTCCTCGGGGCCAGGGTCGTGGCTTCGCTGGCTTTTGCTAGAGCGTTCGCCAGGGTCGTGGCTTCTTGCCGAGCTGCCAGGAGCATTCAAGCCAGGGTCGTGGCTTGCCGAGCGGTTACGCATCTCGCTCAGGGTCGTGGCTTCTGTCGGCGGTTAGAGATTCGGCCAGGGTCGTGGCTTCTTGCCGAGCGGTTAGAGCATTCGGCCAGGGTCGTGGGCTTCTTGCCCCGAGCGGTTGACATTCGGCCAGGGTCGTGGCTTCTTGCCTTAGCGGTTAGAGCGTCTCGCCAGGGTCGTGGCTTCTTGCCTAGCGGTTAGAGCGTTGGGCCACTTCGAGTGTTGGGCTGTTACGGTTGAACACCCAGAGACGATCAGATGAAAAAAAAAATCTGTCTGCCCTTGAGCAAGGCACTTCACCCTAATTTCCTCTATGGGCGCTGTATTACTATGACTGACCCTGTAAAACAACACATTTCACCGCTTCTTATCTGGTATATGTGACAATGGAAACCTTTTTTTTTTTATTTATAGAACGGTCTCTTTCCTAGGCAACATGGTCTCTTCCTGTGTAATGCGGTCTCTTCCTGTCTAATGCGGTCTCTTCCTGTATATTCATTCCGACTCCTTTGTGGTGTTTTCTGTTGTTCTTTGAAAAATAAAGATAAAGTTGATCACACAACGATGTGCTGGTCATGTCTATGGCTTGGCCTTTGTGTTGGCAGCTGATCGTCGCTGTGGAGCGAGAGGAGATTCCCAGGCTCAAAGCGCTGTACGAGCGAGGACAGAAGAACAACGTGCGTGACCTCACCATGATAGACGCCAAGGGGATCCGAGAGAGGGAGCCCTACTGCAGGGTGAGAGAGTGAGAGAGAGAGAGCCCTACTGCAGGGTGAGAGAGTGAGAGAGAGAGAGCCCTACTGCAGGGTGAGAGAGTGAGAGAGAGAGAGCCCTACTGCAGGGTGAGAGAGTGAGAGAGAGAGAGCCCTACTGCAGGGTGAGAGAGTGAGAGAGAGACCCCTACTGCAGGGTGAGAGAGTGAGCCCTACTGCAGGGTGAGAGGGAGTGAGCCCTACTGCAGGGTGAGAGGGAGTGAGAGAGAGACCCCTACTGCAGGGTGAGAGAGAGACCCCTACTGCAGAGTGAGAGAGAGAGCCCTACTGCAGGGTGAGAGGGAGAGACCTACTGCAGAGTGAGAGTGAGAGAGAGAGCCCTACTGCAGGGTGAGAGAGAGAGAGCCCTACTGCAGGGTGAGAGAGAGAGAGCCCTACTGCAGGGTGAGAGAGAGAGAGCCCTACTGCAGGGTGAGAGAGAGAGAGCCCTACTGCAGGGTGAGAGAGAGAGAGCCCTACTGCAGGGTGAGAGAGAGAGAGCCCTACTGCAGGGTGAGAGAGAGAGAGCCCTACTGCAGGGTGAGAGAGTGAGAGCCCTACTGCAGGGTGAGAGAGCCCTACTGCAGGGTGAGAGAGCCCTACTGCAGGGTGAGAGAGCCCTACTGCAGGGTGAGAGAGAGAGAGAGAGAGAGAGACCCCTACTGCAGGGTGAGAGGGAGTGAGCCCTACTGCAGGGTGAGAGTGAGAGAGCCCTACTGCAGGGTGAGAGGGAGTGAGCCCTACTGCAGGGTGAGAGGGAGACCCCTACTGCAGGGTGAGAGGGAGTGAGCCCTACTGCAGGGTGAGAGTGAGAGAGCCCTACTGCAGGGTGAGAGTGAGAGAGCCCTACTGCAGGGTGAGAGTGAGAGAGCCCTACTGCAGGGTGAGAGTGAGAGAGCCCTACTGCAGGGTGAGAGAGAGAGAGAGAGAGCCCTACTGCAGGGTGAGAGAGAGAGAGAGAGCCCCTACTGCAGGGTGAGAGTGAGAGAGCCCTACTGCAGGGTGAGAGTGAGAGACCCCTACTGCAGGGTGAGAGTGAGAGTGAGAGCCCTACTGCAGGGTGAGAGTGAGAGTGAGAGCCCTACTGCAGGGTGAGAGTGAGAGTGAGAGCCCTACTGCAGGGTGAGGAGGGAGTGAGCCCTACTGCAGGGTGAGAGTGAGAGACCCCTACTGCAGGGTGAGAGAGCCCTACTGCAGGGTGAGAGAGCCCTACTGCAGGGTGAGAGAGCCCTACTGCAGGGTGAGAGAGCCCTACTGCAGGGTGAGAGAGCCCTACTGCAGGGTGAGAGGGAGTGAGCCCTACTGCAGGGTGAGAGTGAGAGACCCCTACTGCAGAGTGAGAGAGCCCTACTGCAGGGTGAGAGTGAGAGAGCCCTACTGCAGGGTGAGAGTGAGAGAGCCCTACTGCAGGGTGAGAGTGAGAGACCCCTACTGCAGGGTGAGAGTGAGAGTGAGAGCCCTACTGCAGGGTGAGAGTGAGAGTGAGAGCCCTACTGCAGGGTGAGAGGGAGAGAGCCCTACTGCAGGGTGAGAGGGAGAGAGCCCTACTGCAGGGTGAGAGTGAGAGAGCCCTACTGCAGGGTGAGAGAGAGAGAGCCCTACTGCAGGGTGAGAGTGAGAGAGCCCTACTGCAGGGTGAGAGTGAGAGAGCCCTACTGCAGGGTGAGAGAGAGAGCCCTACTGCAGGGTGAGAGTGAGAGAGCCCTACTGCAGGGTGAGAGTGAGAGAGCCCTACTGCAGGGTGAGAGTGAGAGAGCCCTACTGCAGGGTGAGAGTGAGAGAGCCCTACTGCAGGGTGAGAGTGAAGAGCCCTACTGCAGGGTGAGAGTGAGAGAGCCCTACTGCAGGGTGAGAGTGAGAGAGCCCTACTGCAGGGTGAGAGTGAGAGAGCCCTACTGCAGGGTGAGAGTGAGAGAGCCCTACTGCAGGGTGAGAGTGAGAGAGCCCTACTGCAGGGTGAGAGTGAGAGAGCCCTACTGCAGGGTGAGAGTGAGAGAGCCCTACTGCAGGGTGAGAGAGCCCTACTGCAGGGTGAGAGAGCCCTACTGCAGAGTGAGAGAGCCCTACTGCAGGGTGAGTGTGAGAGACCCCTACTGCAGGGTGAGTGAGAGAGAGAGACCCCTACTGCAGGGTGAGTGAGAGAGAGAGACCCCTACTGCAGGGTGAGAGAGTGAGTGTGAGAGAGTGTGAGAGAGAATATATTCAAGTCTCTTTACTAAGATGCTTCATAGTGAAAGTTCAGGCTTGAGTCTGAAATTACACCCTATTGCCTATACAGAGCACTACTTATGGCCTGGTTTGGAAATTACGTCATATTCCCTGGTGAAAAATAGTGCTCTTTTATAGGGAACAGGGTGCCATTTGGAACACAGCCCCAGTGTAAACGGCTTTATGGTTAAACTCTTCCTTTCAGGGTCTGATGGCCCTGGACTCTCCTTACACTGGCATCGTGGACTGGAGGCTGGTGTCACTGGCATATGGCAAGGACTTCCAGGAGGCAGGAGGGACCGTGGTTACTGAATATGAGGCTAGTGACATGGCCATGGTGAAGGAAAGCCCCGCTGGCAACACGGACGGTATCTGTTCCATACTTTCCTCACCTCAGAACACTCATACATTTGATGAAAGATGCACTTGTGAATGTATTTTTTTTTTTTTTTTTTTTCTTCAAAACATTTCAGGAATGAAATATCCCATCGCTATCAGAGATTCAAAGGTAGGCGTGCGTGTGTGTGCGTGTGTGCGTGTGTGTGTGTGCGTGTGTGTGTGCGTGTGTGTGTTAAATTATCAGAAATATCAGAAAATGTTTTTTTGTTTTTGTTTTTAAGGTGTAACTAACGTGTGTGTGTGTGTGTGTGTGTGGTCTCCTCAGGGTACGGAGGTAAGGTGTCGGTATGTGCTGACCTGTGGTGGTCTGTACTCTGACCGCCTCGCTCAGATCTCTGGCTGCAGTCCAGACCCTCGCATTGTCCCCTTCAGAGGAGATTACCTGGTCCTGAAGCCTGAGAAACACTACCTGGTCCGGGGCAACATCTACCCCGTAAGTCCTCTAGAACACCTTCTACCCCGTAAGTCCTCTAGAACGCTGTCTACCCCGTAAGTCCTCTAGAACGCTGTCTACCCCGTAAGTCCTCTAGAACGCTGTCTACCCCGTAAGTCCTCGAACGCCGTCTACCCCGTAAGTCCTCTAGAACGCCTTCTACCCCGTCCTTCTGTAGCTCAGTTGGTAGAGCATGGCGCTTGTAACGCCAGGGTAGTGGGTTCGATTCCCGGGACCACCCATACGTAGAATGTATGCACACATGACTGTAAGTCGCTTTGGATAAAAGCGTCTGCTAAATGGCATATATATTATATATATATTAAGTCCTCTAGAACGCTGTCTACCCCGTAAGTCCCTCTAGAACGCTGTCTACCCCGTAGTCTCTAGAACGCCGTCTACCCCCGTAAGTCCTCTAGAACGCCGTCTACCCCGTAAGTCCTCTAGAACGCCGCGTCTACCCCGTAAGTCTAGGAACGGTCTACCCCGTAAGTCCTCTAGAACGCCGTCTACCCCGTAAGTCCCTCTAGAACGCCGTCTACCCGTATCCTCTAGAACGCCGTCTACCCCGTAAGTCTCTAGAACGCCGTCTACCCCGTAAGTCTCTAGAACGCCGGTTCTACCCCGTAAGTCCTCTAGAACGCCGTCTACCCGTAAGTCCTCTAGAACGCCGTCTACCCGTAAGTCACTAGAACGCGTCTACCCGTAAGTCCTCTAGAACGCCGTCTACAGAAGTCCTCTAGAAACGCCGTCTACCCCGTAAGTCCCTCTAGAACGCCGTCTACCCCGTAAGTCCTCTAGAACGCCGTCCTACCCCGTAAGTCCTCTAGAAACGCCGTCTACCCCGTAAGTCCTCTAGAACGCCGTCTACCCCGTAAGTCCTCACAGAACGCGTCTACCCCGTAAGTCCTCTAGAACGCCGTCTACCCCGTAAGTCCTCTAGAACGCCGTCTACCCCGTAAGTCCTCTAGAACGCCTTCTACCCCGTAAGTCCTCTAGAACGCCTTCTACCCCGTAAGTCCTCTAGAACGCCTTCTGCCCCGTAAGGCCTCTAGAACGCCTTCTACCCCAAAAGTCCTCTAGAACGCCTTCTACCCCGAGTCCTCCTAGAACGCCGTCTACCCCGTAAGTTCTCTAGAACGCCGTCTACCGTAAAGTCCTCTAGAACGCCCGTCTACCCCGTAAGTCCTCTATAGAACGCCGTCTACCCCGTAAGTCCTCTAGAATGCCGTCTACCCCGTAAGTCCTCTAGAACGCCTTCTACCCGTAAGTCCTCTAGAACGCCTTCTACTCCCGTAAGTCCTCTAGAACGCCTTCTACCCCGTGGGGTCCTCTAGAACGCATGTCTACCCCGTAAGTCCTCTAGAACGCCTTCTACCCCGTGAGTCCTCTAGAACGCCTTCTACCCCGTAAGTCCTCTAGAACGCCTTCTACCCCGTAAGTCCTCTAGAACGCCGTCTACCCCGTAAGTCCTCTAGAACGCCGTCTACCCGTGAAGTCCTCTGAACGCCTTCTACCCGTGATCCTCTAGAACGCCTTCTACCCCGTAAGTCCTCTAGAACACCTTCTACCCCGTAAGTCCTCTAGAACACCTTCTACCCGTAAGTCCTCTAGAACACCTTCTACCCGTAAGTCCTCTAGAACACCTTCTACCCCGTAAGTCCTCTAGAACACCTTCTACCCGTAAGTCCTCTAGAACACAGTCTACCCGTAGAGTCCTCCTATCTTCTCCTTGTATCTCAACCCTTTAGCCCCTAACGGCACTTAGATCTGAAAGGATTAGATGGGCTGATAGCATTGTCATAATTGTATAGCTACCTGGCCTATCACACCTATATAAGATTTACATTCTAGTCATTTAGCAGACGCTCATATCCAGAGTCGACTAACAGCAGTGAGTGCATGCATTTTTCTTACTGGTCTACACAAGTGCCTTGGCCAGAAGGGCCAAGGTTGATTTTGGGATTCAAGGAATGTCAGATGGTTAAGTGCTGTTCGAGAAATGCACTAATACAGAGAAGGATGTCTCTAGCTTCCTGGTTGTTGTACTGACAGACGGATGTCTCTAGCTTCCTGGTTGTTGTACTGACAGACGGATGTCTCTAGCTTCCTGGTTGTTGTACTGATAAACGTATGTCTCTAGCTTCCTGGTTGTTGTACTGACAGACGGATGTCTCTAGCTTCCTGGTTGTTGTACTGACAGACGGATGTCTCTAGCTTCCTGGTTGTTGTACTGACAGACGGATGTCTCTAGCTTCCTGGTTGTTGTACTGACAGACGGATGTCTCTAGCTTCCTGGTTGTTGTACTGACAGACGGATGTCTCTAGGTTTCCTGACCCTAAGTTCCCCTTCCTGGGGGTCCACTTCACCCGCGGATGGACGGCAGTGTTTGGCTGGGTCCCAACGCCGTCCTGGCCTTTAAACGAGAAGGATACAAGCTGTACGACCTATGCCCGGGACTTTGGAGATGCACTTTCATTCAGGTATAGTACTTAGAAGTTAGGAAGCAATGTCATTTAGGTGTCAAATTTGGAAGGTTGGTTAAATATCATCTCTTAGTTATCGTTCCCCTCGACATTTCAGTCTAGTAGAGAGCTTCCCCTTTACATGCCCATTTCAATCTGGCAGGGAGCTTCCCCCTTTTCATTCCATTTCAATCTGGTAGGGAGGTTCCCCTTTTCATTCCATTTCAATCTAGTAGGAGGTTCCCCTTTACATTTCCATTCCAGCAGGGAGGTTCCCCTTTACATTCCATTCCAGCAGGGAGGTTCCCCTTTACATTCCATTCCAGCAGGGAGGTTCCCTTTACATTCCATTCCAGCAGAGTTCCCCTTTACATTCCATTCCAGCAGGAGGTTCCCTTTACATTCCATTCCAGCAGGGAGGTTCCCCTTTACATTCCATTCCAGCAGGAGGTTCCCCTTTGCATTCCATTCCAGGTTCCCCTTTGCAGTAGGGAGGTTCCCCTTTACATTCCATTCCAGTAGGGAGGTTCCCCTTTACATTCCATTCCAGTAGGGAGGTTCCCCTTTACATTCCATTCCAGTAGGGAGGTTCCCCTTTACATTCCATTCCAGTAGGGAGGTTCCCCTTTACATTCCATTCCAGTAGGGAGGTTCCCCTTTACATTCCATTCCAGTAGGGAGGTTCCCCTTTACATTCCATTCCAGTAGGGAGGTTCCCCTTTACATTCCATTTCATTTCAGTCTAGAAGAGGTTCCCCTTTACATTCCATTCCATTCCAGTAGGGAGGTTCCCCTTTACATTCCATTCCAGTAGGGAGGTTCCCCTTTACATTCCATTCCAGTAGGGAGGTTCCCCTTTACATTCCATTCCAGTAGGGAGGTTCCCCTTTACATTCCATTCCAGTAGGGAGGTTCCCTTTACATTCCAGCAGGGAGGTTCCCCTTTACATTCCAGCAGGGAGGTTCCCCTTTACATTCCAGCAGGGAGGTTCCCCTTTACATTCCAGCAGGGAGGTTCCCCTTTACATTCCAGCAGGGAGGTTCCCCTTTACATTCCAGCAGGGAGGTTCCCCTTTACATTCCAGCAGGGAGGTTCCCCTTTGCATTCCATTCCAGTCTAGTAGGGAGGTTCCCCATTCCAGTAGGCAGGTTCCCCATGAGGACTAAATCCAACTGGTATCCAAGTTAATTTAGATTTCCATGGAACCTCTGGACTTGTTTCTCTTGATAAATGACTCTGCTGGATGACCGAAGCAGACATGTATCTCTGCTGTTTCTCTCTCTCTGTAAAATGTCTCTCTCTCTCTGTGTGTGTTCCAGAGGTCTGCAGAAACTGGTGATGAATAACCTAGTGTATGGTGTTGGAGAGATGTACAGAGGGTGTTCATCGGAGCTCAGGTCAAGATCTTAAAGAAGTTCATCCCAGAGCTGTTCTCTAGCGACGTACTCAGGTACATCGGATTCTGAATGTTAATTCCAGGGGCCTGGGTGTAAATGAAGCATCTCAGTACCTGATACACAGACGTCATCAGCCAGGGCCACCTATCACTGAGACGTTCCAACTCCTCACCTGGAACGTTCTCAAGATGCTGAGTCCACACTGATTGGTCAAATCACTGCCCTCCTGTGGATGGTTTCCAGCTTGGTGTCTTTTCAGCAGGACTTGAACCACAGATCTTCTGCCTCTTCCTTTTTGATGTGACATATCGCAGCTTTTTGATAAGATTCTCTTTTTCTATCCGGTTTGAGGGACCAATATTGAATGAACTGATTTCCATAAACATTTATCCACAGCCTTTTTTCAGCAGTTACTTGAACCACAGATCTTCCGTCTCTTCCTTTTTGATGCCCAGAGCAGAGAAAGTAGCCTCCATTTCGATAGGGCAGGGAAGCCCCGGCAGCCAACTTCAACTGGGTAAACTCAGACACTTCATCCCTTTTGTCTCGCTCATCATCTGCCAGGATTGCATACTCCTTCTTGCGCTGGTATGCCTCCTCGTACCGGTCTTCCCAGGGAACTGTGAATTCTGACCATCGCCAGGTTTATTATTATTTTATTTCTCTTTCCATATGATGATGTCTGGACGGAGAGTGCTGACAACAGTGTCGGGACACAGCCGTCTGTTCAGGTCAGCACACATCTCCCATGGCTTGTTCCAGGATGCTGTCCTTCCTGAAACGGGCTCTGCTCCCCAAAGGCCTGACAAAGCTGATGCAGTGACCTTTCTTGGTGGGAGTTCTCTTTCTTTCCGCTCCTTCTCGATGACGTCGTCCAGTTTCCCCTCAACTTGGTCATGCCTCCATCTGTAAGTGTCCTTGGCGAGAGGGGTGAAAGTGCGGGATGTTAAAACATGCGCCGTGGTGCCAGGTTTGTTGTTACCCGAGAGGGCAGCGAGGCCCCACCCTATGTAAGTTAGCGTGGGGTGTTAGCGTGGGGTGTTAGCGTGGGGTGTTAGCGTGGGGTGTTAGTTAGCGTGGGGTGTTTTGTTAGCGTGGGGTGGGAGCGTGTCATAGACGGACGGATCTTAACAGGAACTGGATTCTGGCAGACTCCATCCTCCACAGCTCTCTGAGATTCCTCTCTGTTGTTTCCCACCTTGACCAGGCTCTCAACCCCCCACTACTTTGACCCTACTCTGTTTCTCCTCCGTTTTGCTGACTTCCTGCTATAGCAGGTGCCTTCTTTCGGTGGTGTTAGCTTTGAGCCTTTTGGCAGATGTTCCCCACTATGTCCACCGTGCTGCAGTCGGCTCCCAGCCTGGTGGACGGTATTGGTGCCAAATCATTTTCCTTTGTGTTCTGACCTCAAATCAATGGCACCTTGTATCTTCAAGGTCTTTGGGCCTCAGGGACTCCAATCTGGCTTTTTGCTGTTTCCAATTATTCTACCAGTGATGAAATTGGTAGTTTTGTTATTCTACTGTACAGGCCCACATTTGAGAAGCTGCGGAGGATTGATCAAATTGAAAAATCAAGTCCTGCTGGCCATGTTACCTTGTCGTTGTGATCGGAAAGGCAAAACTGATCCTAAATCAATCACATTTATTTTTAAAAAGCCCTTTTTAATTTTTTTTTTTTTTTTTACATCAGCCGATGTCACAAAGTGCTGTACAGGAAACCCAGCCTAAAACCCCAAACAGCAAGCAATGCAGATGTTTAAGCACGGTGGCTATGGAAATCATCACTCCTACTCTGACACGGTTAATATTTATGACCCCAAATCGAAAGGTGTGCCTGGGTTGTGGAGTATAGAGGCTAGGGGTTTGTTTTGAACTTAAAATGTGCACTATGCAGAAATCGTGTCGCCATTTCCTGGTTGCTAAAATTCGAATAGTTCCCCTACTTTCAGTGTGACAAAACAAAAACTAGATGATCACTGTACCATCTAAACCGGCTGTGAAATCTATTTTAAATAACCTATAATGTTGTATTTTCAGATGTTTTGAAACTGGTGTACAAAACCAAAAGTAAAACACGCAAAAAAAAAACAATTTAAGAACGGGAAGTATAATTTTTTTTTTTGCTCGCATAGAACAGCTTGTTAGACTTGCTTTCGATGAGAATGACAGATCTATAACTCTCATTTCTATGTGAATTTCATTGGTCGCCCAAAATGTGACATATCGCAGCTTTTTGATAAGATTCTCTGTTTCTATCCGGTTTGAGGGACCAATATTGAATGAACTGATTTCCATAAACATTTATCCACAGCCTTTTGTACAGAAATGGTTATTTTTCTCTTCCCATTACAGAACTAGTGTGTTGCCAGTGATTTATGTTAATGTTCTCTCTAGTGTTATTTTTTTTGGGGGGGTCTGTGTTTCCATCTACAGTACATTTGGAAAGGATTCAGACCCCTTGACTTTCTCCACATTTATTTATTCCACATTTATTTTATTCCACATTTATTTATTCTGGATTTAAATGGTATTTCCCCCTCAGTCTACACACAATACACCATAATGACAAAGCAAAAACCGGTTTAGAAATTTTTGCTGATTTTATTAAAAATAAAAAACAGAAATACCTTATTTACATAAGTATTCAGACCCTTTACTCAGTCCTTTGTTGAAGCACCTTTGTCAGCGATTACAGCCTCGAGTCTTCTTGGGTATGACGCTACAAGCTTAGCACACCTGTA
>NW_026284223.1:0-19197 GCF_023373465.1 Oncorhynchus keta
ACCAGCGAGATCAACTGTCTGTATTATAATATGACAGACCAGCTAGATCTACTGTCTCTATTATTATGACAGACCAGCTAGAACTACTGTCTCTATTATAATTTGACAGACCAGCTAGATATACTGTCTCTATTATAACATGAAAGAACAGCTCGATCTACAGTCTCTATTATTTTATGACAGATCAGCTAGATCTACTGTCTCTATCATATTATGACAGACCAGCTCGATCTACTGTCTCTATTATATTATGACAGACCAGGTAGATCTACTGTCTCTATTATAATATGAAAGACCAGCTAGATCTACTGTCTCATATTATGACAGAACAGCTAGATCTACTGTCTCCATTATAATATGACAGACCAGCTCGATCTACTGTCTCTATTCTATTATGACAGACCAGCGAGATCTACTGTCTCTATTATAATATGACAGACCAGCAAAATCTACTGTCTCTATTAGATTATGACAGACCAGGTAGATCTACTGTCTCTATTATATTATGACAGACCAGCGAGATCTACTGTCTCTATTATAATATGAAAGACCAGCGAGATCTACTGTCTCATATTATGACAGAACAGCTAGATCTACTGTCTCTATTCTATTATGACAGACCAGCTAGATGTACTGTCTCTATTATAATATGACAGACCAGCTAGATCTACTGTCTCTATTATAATGACAGACCAGCGAGATCTACTGTCTCTATTATAATATGAAGACCAGCTAGATCTACTGTCTCATATTATGACAGAACAGCTAGATCTACTGTCTCCATTATAATATGACAGACCAGCTCGATCTACTGTCTCTATTCTATTATGACAGACCAGCGAGATCTACTGTCTCTATTATAATATGACAGACCTGCAAAATCTACTGTCTCTATTAGATTATGACAGACCAAGTAGATCTACTGTCTCTATTCTATTATGACAGACCAGCTAGATCTACTGTCTCTATTATAATATGAAAGACCAGCTAGATCTACTGTCTCTATTATATTATGACAGACCAGCTAGATCTACTGTCTCTATTATAATATGACAGACCAGCAAGATCTACTGTCTCTATTATATTATGACAGACCAGCTAGATCTACTGTCTCTATTATAATATGAAAGACCAGCTAGATCTACTGTCTCTAGTATATTATGACAGACCAGCTAGATCTACTGTCTCTATTATATTATGACAGACCAGCTAGATCTACTGTCTCTATTATTTATGACAGACCAGGTAGATCTACTGTCTCTATTATATTATGACAGACCAGCTAGATCTACTGTCTCTATTATATTATGACAGACCAGCTAGATCTACTGTCTCTATTATTCTATGACAGACCAGGTAGATCTACTGTCTCTATTATATTATGACAGACCAGCTAGATCTACTGTCTCTATTATAATATGACAGACCAGCTAGATCTACTGTCTCTATATTATGACAGAACAGCTAGATCTACTGTCTCTATTATAATATGACAGACCAGCTAGATCTACTGTCTCTATTATATTATGACAGACCAGCGAGATCTACTGTCTCTATTATAATATGACAGACCAGCTAGATCTACTGTCTCTATTATATTATGACAGACCAGCTAGATCTACTGTCTCTATTATATTATGACAGACCAGCTAGATCTACTGTCTCTATTATAATATGACAGACCAGCAAAATCTACTGTCTCTATTATATTATGACAGACCAGCTAGATCTACTGTCTCTATTATATTATGACAGACCAGCGAGATCTACTGTCTCTATTATAATATGACAGACCAGCTCGATCTACTGTCTCTATATTATGACAGAACAGCTAGATCTACTGTCTCTATTCTATTATGACAGACCAGCTAGATCTACTGTCTCTATTATAATATGACAGACCAGCTAGATCTACTGTCTCTATTATAATATGACAGACCAGCAAGATCTACTGTCTCTATTATATTATGACAGACCAGCTAGATCTACTGTCTCTATTATAATATGACAGACCAGCTAGATCTACTGTCTCTATTCTATTATGACAGACCAGCGAGATCTACTGTCTCTATTATAATATGACAGACCAGCTAGATCTACTGTCTCTATTATGATTATGACAGACCAGGTAGATCTACTGTCTCTATTCTATTATGACAGACCAGCTAGATCTACTGTCTCTATTATAATATGACAGACCAGCGAGATCTACTGTCTCATATTATGACAGAACAGCTAGATCTACTGTCTCTATTCTATTATGACAGACCAGCTAGATCTACTGTCTCTATTATATTATGACAGACCAGCTAGATCTACTGTCTCTATTATAATATGACAGACCAGCTAGATCTACTGTCTCATATTATGACAGAACAGCTAGATCTACTGTCTCCATTATAATATGACAGACCAGCTAGATCTACTGTCTCTATTCTATTATGACAGACCAGCGAGATCTACTGTCTCTATTATAATATGACAGACCAGCAAAATCTACTGTCTCTATTATATTATGACAGACCAGCTAGATCTACTGTCTCTATTATAATATGACAGACCAGCTAGATCTACTGTCTCTATTATAATATGACAGACCAGCTCGATCTACTGTCTCTATTATATTATGACAGACCAGCGAGATCTACTGTCTCTATTATAATATGACAGACCTGCAAAATCTACTGTCTCTATTAGATTATGACAGACCAGGTAGATCTACTGTCTCTATTCTATTATGACAGACCAGCGAGATCTACTGTCTCTATTATAATATGAAAGACCAGCGAAATCTACTGTCTCATATTATGACAGAACAGCTAGATCTACTGTCTCTATTCTATTATGACAGACCAGCTAGATCTACTGTCTCTATTATAATGTGACAGACCAGCTAGATCTACAGTCTCTATTATATTATGACAGACCAGCTAGATCTACTGTCTCCATTATAATATGACAGACCAGCTAGATCTACTGTCTCTATTATATTATGACAGACCAGCTAGATCTACTGTCTCTATTATAATATGACAGACCAGCTAGATCTACTGTCTCTATTATTTTATGACAGATCAGCTAGATCTACTGTCTCTATTATATTATGACAGACCAGCTAGATCTACTGTCTCTATTATATTATGACAGACCAGCTAGATCTACTGTCTCTATTATATTATGACAGACCAGCTAGATCTACTGTCTCTATTATTATGACAGACCAGCTAGATCAACTGTCTCTATTATTTTATGACAGATCCGCTAGATCTACTGTCTCTGCTATATTATGACAGACCAGCTAGATCTACTGTCTCTATTATAATTTGACAGACCAGCTAGATATACTGTCTCTATTATAACATGAAAGAACAGCTCGATCTACAGTCTTTATTATTTCATGACAGATCAGCTAGATCTACTGTCTCTATCATATTATTACAGACCAGCTCGATCTACTGTCTCATATTATGACAGAACAGCTAGATCTACTGTCTCTATTCTATTATGACAGACCAGCTAGATGTACTGTCTCTATTATAATATGACAGACCAGCAAAATCTACTGTCTCTATTAGATTATGACAGACCAGGTAGATCTACTGTCTCTATTATATTATGACAGACCAGCGAGATCTACTGTCTCTATTATAATATGAAAGACCAGCGAGATCTACTGTCTCTATTATTATGACAGAACAGCTAGATCTACTGTCTCTATTATATTATGACAGACCAGCTAGATCTACTGTCTCTATTATAATATGACAGACCAGCTAGATCTACTGTCTCTATTATAATATGACAGACCAGCTAGATCTACTGTCTCCATTATAATATGACAGACCAGCTAGATCTACTGTCTCTATTATATTATGACAGACCAGGTAGATCTACTGTCTCTATTATAATATGAAAGACCAGCTAGATCTACTGTCTCATATTATGACAGAACAGCTAGATCTACTGTCTCTATTATAATATGACAGACCAGCTAGATCTACTGTCTCTATTATATTATGACAGACCAGCTAGATCTACTGTCTCTATTATAATATGACAGACCAGCTAGATCTACTGTCTCTATTATATTATGACAGACCAGCAAGATCTACTGTCTCTATTATAATATGAAAGACCAGCTAGATCTACTGTCTCTATTATATTATGACAGAACAGCTAGATCTACTGTCTCTATTATATTATGACAGACCAGCTAGATCTACTGTCTCTATTATAATATGACAGACCAGCTAGATCTACTGTCTCTATTATAATATGAAAGACCAGCTAGATCTACTGTCTCATTATTATGACAGAACAGCTAGATCTACTGTCTCCATTATAATATGACAGACCAGCTCGATCTACTGTCTCTATTATATTATGACAGACCAGCGAGATCTACTGTCTCTATTATAATATGACAGACCAGCAAAATCTACTGTCTCTATTAGATTATGACAGACCAGGTAGATCTACTGTCTCTATTATTATGACAGACCAGCGAGATCTACTGTCTCTATTATAATATGAAAGACCAGCTCGATCTACTGTCTCTATTCTATTATGACAGACCAGCGAGATCTACTGTCTCTATTATAATATGACAGACCAGCAAAATCTACTGTCTCTATTAGATTATGACAGACCAGGTAGATCTACTGTCTCTATTATATTATGACAGACCAGCGAGATCTACTGTCTCTATTATAATATGAAAGACCAGCGACATCTACTGTCTCATATTATGACAGAACAGCTAGATCTACTGTCTCTATTCTATTATGACAGACCAGCTAGATCTACTGTCTCTATTATAATGTGACAGACCAGCGAGATCTACTGTCTCTATTATAATATGAAAGACCAGCTAGATCTACTGTCTCATATTATGACAGAATAGCTAGATCTACTGTCTCCATTATAATATGACAGACCAGCTCGATCTACTGTCTCTATTCTATTATGACAGACCAGCGAGATCTACTGTCTCTATTATAATATGACAGACCTGCAAAATCTACTGTCTCTATTAGATTATGACAGACCAAGTAGATCTACTGTCTCTATTCTATTATGACAGACCAGCTAGATCTACTGTCTCTATTATATTATGACAGACCAGCTAGATCTACTGTCTCTATTATAATATGACACACCTGCAAAATCTACTGTCTCTATTATATTATGACAGACCAGGTAGATCTACTGTCTCTATTATAATATGAAAGACCAGCTAGATCTACTGTCTCATATTATGACAGAACAGCTAGATCTACTGTCTCTATTATATTATGACAGACCAGCGACATCTACTGTCTCTATTATAATATGACAGACCAGCTAGATCTACAGTCTCTATTATATTATGACAGACCAGCTAGATCTACTGTGTCCATTATAATATGATAGACCAGCTAGATCTACTGTCTCTATTATATTATGACAGACTAGCTAGATCTACTGTCTCTATTATAATATGACAGACCAGCGAGATCAACTGTCTCTATTATTTTATGACAGATCCGCTAGATCTACTGTCTCTGCTATATTATGACAGACCAGCTAGATCTACTGTCTCTATTATAATTTGACAGACCAGCTAGATATACTGTCTCTATTATAACATGAAAGAACAGCTCGATCTACAGTCTCTATTATTTTATGACAGATCAGCTAGATCTACTGTCTCTATCATATTATGACAGACCAGCTCGATCTACTGTCTCTATTATTTTATGACAGACCAGGTAGATCTACTGTCTCTATTATATTATGACAGACCAGCTAGATCTACTGTCTCTATTATAATATGAAAGACCAGCTCAATCTACTGACTCTATTATTTTATGACAGACCAGCTAGATATACTGTCTCTATTATACTATGACAGACCAGCTAGATCTACTGTCTCTATTATATTATGACAGACCAGCTAGATCTACTGTCTCTATTATATTATGACAGACCAGCTAGATCTACTGTCTCTATTATTTTATGACAGACCAGGTAGATCTACTGTCTCTATTATATTATGACAGACCAGCTAGATCTACTGTCTCTATTATAGTTTGACAGACCAGCTAGATCTACTGTCTCTATTATATTATGACAGACCAGCTAGATCTACTGTCTCTATTATAATATGACAGACCAGCTAGATCTACTGTCTCTATTATAATATGACAGACCAGGTAGATCTACTGTCTCTATTATAATATGACAGACCAGGTAGATCTACTGTATCTATTATAATATGAAAGACCAGCTAGATCTACTGTCTCATATTATGACAGAACAGCTAGATCTACTGTCTCCATTATAATATGACAGACCAGCTCGATCTACTGTCTCTATTCTATTATGACAGACCAGCGAGATCTACTGTCTCTATTATAATATGACAGACCAGCAAGATCTACTGTCTCTATTATATTATGACAGACCAGCTAGATCTACTGTCTCTATTCTATTATGACAGACCAGCGAGATCTACTGTCTCTATTATAATATGACAGACCAGCAAAATCTACTGTCTCTATTAGATTATGACAGACCAGGTAGATCTACTGTCTCTATTATATTATGACAGACCAGCGAGATCTACTGTCTCTATTATAATATGAAAGACCAGCGAGATCTACTGTCTCATATTATGACAGAACAGCTAGATCTACTGTCTCTATTCTATTATGACAGACCAGCTAGATCTACTGTCTCTATTATAATGTGACAGACCAGCGAGATCTACTGTCTCTATTATAATATGAAAGACCAGCTAGATCTACTGTCTCATATTATGACAGAACAGCTAGATCTACTGTCTCCATTATAATATGACAGACCAGCTCGATCTACTGTCTCTATTCTATTATGACAGACCAGCGAGATCTACTGTCTCTATTATAATATGACAGACCTGCAAAATCTACTGTCTCTATTAGATTATGACAGACCAAGTAGATCTACTGTCTCTATCCTATTATGACAGACCAGCGAGATCTACTGTCTCTATTATAATATGAAAGACCAGCTCGATCTACTGTCTCTATGCTATTATGACAGACCAGCGAGATCTACTGTCTCTATTATAATATGACAGACCTGCAAAATCTACTGTCTCTATTAGATTATGACAGACCAGCTAGATCTACTGTCTCTATTCTATTATGACAGACCAGCGAGATCTACTGTCTCTATTATAATATGAAAGACCAGCGAGATCTACTGTCTCATATTATGACAGAACAGCTAGATCTACTGTCTCTATTATATTATGACAGACCAGCGACATCTACTGTCTCTATTATAATATGACAGACCAGCTAGATCTACAGTCTCTATTATATTATGACAGACCAGCTAGATCTACTGTCTCCATTATAATATGATAGACCAGCTAGATCTACTGTCTCTATTATATTATGACAGACTAGCTAGATCTACTGTCTCTATTATAATATGACAGACCAGCGAGATCAACTGTCTCTATTATTTTATGACAGATCCGCTAGATCTACTGTCTCTGCTATATTATGACAGACCAGCTAGATCTACTGTCTCTATTATAATTTGACAGACCAGCTAGATCTACTGTCTCTATTATATTATGACAGACTAGCTAGATCTACTGTCTCTATTATAATATGACAGACCAGCGAGATCAACTGTCTCTATTATTTTATGACAGATCCGCTAGATCTACTGTCTCTGCTATATTATGACAGACCAGCTAGATCTACTGTCTCTATTATAATTTGACAGACCAGCTAGATATACTGTCTCTATTATAACATGAAAGAACAGCTCGATCTACAGTCTTTATTATTTCATGACAGATCAGCTAGATCTACTGTCTCTATCATATTATTACAGACCAGCTCGATCTACTGTCTCTATTATTTTATGACAGACCAGGTAGATCTACTGTCTCTGCTATATTATGACAGACCAGCTAGATCTACTGTCTCTATTATAATTTGACAGACCAGCTAGATATACTGTCTCTATTATATTATGACAGACCAGCTAGATCTACTGTTTCTATTATAACATGAAAGACCAGCTCGATCTACTGTCTCTAGTATTTTATGACAGATCAGCTAGATCTACTGTCTCTATCATATTATGACAGACCAGCTAGATCTACTGTCTCTATTATTTTATGACAGACCAGGTAGATCTACTGTCTCTGCTATATTATGACAGACCAGCTAGATCTACTGTCTCTATTATAGTTTGACAGACCAGCTAGATATACTGTCTCTATTATATTATGACAGACCAGCTAGATCTACTGTCTCTATTATAATATGACAGACCAGCTAGATCTACTGTCTCTATTATTCTATGACAGACCAGGTAGATCTACTGTATCTATTATATTATGACAGACCAGCTAGATCTACTGTATCTATTATAATATGAAAGACCAGCTAGATCTACTGTCTCATATTATGACAGAACAGCTAGATCTACTGTCTCCATTATAATATGACAGACCAGCTCGATCTACTGTCTCTATTCTATTATGACAGACCAGCGAGATCTACTGTCTCTATTATAATATGAAAGACCAGCGAGATCTACTGTCTCATATTATGACAGAACAGCTAGATCTACTGTCTCTATTCTATTATGACAGACCAGCTAGATGTACTGTCTCTATTATAATATGACAGACCAGCAAAATCTACTGTCTCTATTATATTATGACAGACCAGCGAGATCTACTGTCTCATATTATGACAGAACAGCTAGATCTACTGTCTCTATTCTATTATGACAGACCAGCTAGATGTACTGTCTCTATTATAATATGACAGACCAGCTAGATCTACTGTCTCTATTATAATATGACAGACCAGCTGATCTACTGTCTCCGTTATAATATGACAGACCAGCCGATCTACTGTCTCCGTTATAATATGACAGACCAGCTAGATCTACTGTCTCTATTATATTATGACAGACCAGCGACATCTACTGTCTCTATTATAATATGACAGACCAGCTAGATCTACTGTCTCTATTATATTATGACAGACCAGCGACATCTACTGTCTCTATTATAATATGACAGACCAGCTAGATCTACAGTCTCTATTATATTATGACAGACCAGCTAGATCTACTGTCTCTATTATAATATGACAGACCAGCTGATCTACTGTCTCCGTTATAATATGACAGACCAGCTAGATCTACTGTCTCTATTATATTATGACAGACCAGCGACATCTACTGTCTCTATTATAATATGACAGACCAGCTAGATCTACAGTCTCTATTATATTATGACAGACCAGCTAGATCTACTGTGTCCATTATAATATGATAGACCAGCTAGATCTACTGTCTCTATTATATTATGACAGACCAGCTAGATCTACTGTCTCCATTATAATATGATAGACCAGCTAGATCTACTGTCTCTATTATAATATGACAGACCAGCGAGATCAACTGTCTGTATTATAATATGACAGACCAGCTCGATCTACTGTCTCTATTATAATTTGACAGACCAGCTAGATATACTGTCTCTATTATATTATGACAGACCAGCTAGATCTACTGTTTCTATTATAACATGAAAGACCAGCTCGATCTACTGTCTCTATTATATTATGACAGACCAGGTAGATCTACTGTCTCTATTATAATATGAAAGACCAGCTAGATCTACTGTCTCTATTATATTATGACAGACCAGCTAGATCTACTGTTTCTATTATAACATGAAAGACCAGCTCGATCTACTGTCTCTATTATATTATGACAGACCAGGTAGATCTACTGTCTCTATTATAATATGAAAGACCAGCTAGATCTACTGTCTCATATTATGACAGAACAGCTAGATCTACTGTCTCCATTATAATATGACAGACCAGCTCGATCTACTGTCTCTATTCTATTATGACAGACCAGCGAGATCTACTGTCTCTATTATAATATGACAGACCAGCAAAATCTACTGTCTCTATTAGATTATGACAGACCAGGTAGATCTACTGTCTCTATTATATTATGACAGACCAGCGAGATCTACTGTCTCTATTATAATATGAAAGACCAGCGAGATCTACTGTCTCATATTATGACAGAACAGCTAGATCTACTGTCTCTATTCTATTATGACAGACCAGCTAGATGTACTGTCTCTATTATAATATGACAGACCAGCTAGATCTACTGTCTCTATTATAATGTGACAGACCAGCGAGATCTACTGTCTCTATTATAATATGAAAGACCAGCTAGATCTACTGTCTCATATTATGACAGAACAGCTAGATCTACTGTCTCCATTATAATATGACAGACCAGCTCGATCTACTGTCTCTATTCTATTATGACAGACCAGCGAGATCTACTGTCTCTATTATAATATGACAGACCTGCAAAATCTACTGTCTCTATTAGATTATGACAGACCAAGTAGATCTACTGTCTCTATTCTATTATGACAGACCAGCGAGATCTACTGTCTCTATTATAATATGAAAGACCAGCTCGATCTACTGTCTCTATTCTATTATGACAGACCAGCGAGATCTACTGTCTCTATTATAATATGACAGACCTGCAAAATCTACTGTCTCTATTATATTATGACAGACCAGCTAGATCTACTGTCTCTATTCTATTATGACAGACCACGAGATCACTGTCTCTATTATAATATGAAAGACCAGCGAGATCTACTGTCTCTATCTATATATAGGACAGACAAGCGACATCTACTGTCTCTATTATAATATGACAGACCAGCTAGATCTACAGTCTCTATTATATTATGACAGACCAGCTAGATCTACTGTGTCCATTTTAATATGATAGACCAGCTAGATCTACTGTCTCTATTATATTATGACAGACCAGCTAGATCTACTGTCTCTATTATAATATGACAGACCAGCGAGATCAACTGTCTCTATTATTTTATGACAGATCCGCTAGATCTACTGTCTCTGCTATATTATGACAGACCAGCTAGATCTACTGTCTCTATTATAATTTGACAGACCAGCTAGATATACTGTCTCTATTATAACATGAAAGAACAGCTCGATCTACAGTCTCTATTATTTTATGACAGATCAGCTAGATCTACTGTCTCTATCATATTATGACAGACCAGCTCGATCTACTGTCTCTATTATTTTATGACAGACCAGGTAGATCTACTGTCTCTGCTATATTATGACAGACCAGCTAGATCTACTGTCTCTATTATAATTTGACAGACCAGCGACATCTACTGTCTCTATTATAATATGACAGACCAGCTAGATCTACTGTCTCTATTATATTATGACAGACCAGCGACATCTACTGTCTCTATTATAATATGACAGACCAGCTAGATCTACAGTCTCTATTATATTATGACAGACCAGCTAGATCTACTGTCTCTATTATAATATGACAGACCAGCTGATCTACTGTCTCCGTTATAATATGACAGACCAGCTAGATCTACTGTCTCTATTATATTATGACAGACCAGCGACATCTACTGTCTCTATTATAATATGACAGACCAGCTAGATCTACAGTCTCTATTATATTATGACAGACCAGCTAGATCTACTGTGTCCATTATAATATGATAGACCAGCTAGATCTACTGTCTCTATTATATTATGACAGACCAGCTAGATCTACTGTGTCCATTATAATATGATAGACCAGCTAGATCTACTGTCTCTATTATAATATGACAGACCAGCGAGATCAACTGTCTGTATTATAATATGACAGACCAGCTCGATCTACTGTCTCTATTATAATTTGACAGACCAGCTAGATATACTGTCTCTATTATATTATGACAGACCAGCTAGATCTACTGTTTCTATTATAACATGAAAGACCAGCTCGATCTACTGTCTCTATTATATTATGACAGACCAGGTAGATCTACTGTCTCTATTATAATATGAAAGACCAGCTAGATCTACTGTCTCTATTATATTATGACAGACCAGCTAGATCTACTGTTTCTATTATAACATGAAAGACCAGCTCGATCTACTGTCTCTATTATATTATGACAGACCAGGTAGATCTACTGTCTCTATTATAATATGAAAGACCAGCTAGATCTACTGTCTCATATTATGACAGAACAGCTAGATCTACTGTCTCCATTATAATATGACAGACCAGCTCGATCTACTGTCTCTATTCTATTATGACAGACCAGCGAGATCTACTGTCTCTATTATAATATGACAGACCAGCAAAATCTACTGTCTCTATTAGATTATGACAGACCAGGTAGATCTACTGTCTCTATTATATTATGACAGACCAGCGAGATCTACTGTCTCTATTATAATATGAAAGACCAGCGAGATCTACTGTCTCATATTATGACAGAACAGCTAGATCTACTGTCTCTATTCTATTATGACAGACCAGCTAGATGTACTGTCTCTATTATAATATGACAGACCAGCTAGATCTACTGTCTCTATTATAATGTGACAGACCAGCGAGATCTACTGTCTCTATTATAATATGAAAGACCAGCTAGATCTACTGTCTCATATTATGACAGAACAGCTAGATCTACTGTCTCCATTATAATATGACAGACCAGCTCGATCTACTGTCTCTATTCTATTATGACAGACCAGCGAGATCTACTGTCTCTATTATAATATGACAGACCTGCAAAATCTACTGTCTCTATTAGATTATGACAGACCAAGTAGATCTACTGTCTCTATTCTATTATGACAGACCAGCGAGATCTACTGTCTCTATTATAATATGAAAGACCAGCTCGATCTACTGTCTCTATTCTATTATGACAGACCAGCGAGATCTACTGTCTCTATTATAATATGACAGACCTGCAAAATCTACTGTCTCTATTAGATTATGACAGACCAGGTAGATCTACTGTCTCTATTCTATTATGACAGACCAGCGAGATCTACTGTCTCTATTATAATATGAAAGACCAGCGAGATCTACTGTCTCATATTATGACAGAACAGCTAGATCTACTGTCTCTATTATATTAGGACAGACAAGCGACATCTACTGTCTCTATTATAATATGACAGACCAGCTAGATCTACAGTCTCTATTATATTATGACAGACCAGCTAGATCTACTGTGTCCATTTTAATATGATAGACCAGCTAGATCTACTGTCTCTATTATATTATGACAGACCAGCTAGATCTACTGTCTCTATTATAATATGACAGACCAGCGAGATCAACTGTCTCTATTATTTTATGACAGATCCGCTAGATCTACTGTCTCTGCTATATTATGACAGACCAGCTAGATCTACTGTCTCTATTATAATTTGACAGACCAGCTAGATATACTGTCTCTATTATAACATGAAAGAACAGCTCGATCTACTGTCTCTATTATTTTATGACAGATCAGCTAGATCTACTGTCTCTATCATATTATGACAGACCAGCTAGATCTACTGTCTCTATTATTTTATGACAGACCAGGTAGATCTACTGTCTCTATTATATTATGACAGACCAGCTAGATCTACTGTCTCTATTATAATTTGACAGACCAGCTAGATATACTGTCTCTATTATATTATGACAGACCAGCTAGATCTACTGTTTCTATTATAACATGAAAGACCAGCTCGATCTACTGTCTCTATTATTTTATGACAGATCAGCTAGATCTACTGGCTCTATTATAATATGACAGACCAGCTGATCTACTGTCTCCGTTATAATATGACAGACCAGCTAGATCTACTGTCTCTATTATAATATGACAGACCAGCTAGATCTACTGTCTCTATTATTCTATGACAGACCAGGTAGATCTACTGTATCTATTATATTATGACAGACCAGGTAGATCTACTGTCTCTATTATAATATGAAAGACCAGCTAGATCTACTGTCTCATATTATGACAGCACAGCTAGATCTACTGTCTCCATTATAATATGACAGACCAGCTCGATCTACTGTCTCTATTATAATATGACAGACCAGCAAAATCTACTGTCTCTATTAGATTATGACAGACCAGCTAGATCTACTGTCTCATATTATGACAGAACAGCTAGATCTACTGTCTCTATTCTATTATGACAGACCAGCTAGATGTACTGTCTCTATTATAATATGACAGACCAGCAAAATCTACTGTCTCTATTAGATTATGACAGACCAGGTAGATCTACTGTCTCTATTATATTATGACAGACCAGCGAGATCTACTGTCTCTATTATAATATGAAAGACCAGCGAGATCTACTGTCTCATATTATGACAGAACAGCTAGATCTACTGTCTCTATTCTATTATGACAGACCAGCTAGATGTACTGTCTCTATTATAATATGACAGACCAGCGAGATCTACTGTCTCTATTATAACATGACAGACCAGCAAAATCTACTGTCTCTATTAGATTATGACAGACCAGCTAGATCTACTGTCTCTATTATATTATGACTGACCAGCGAGATCTACTGTCTCTATTATAATATGAAAGACCAGCGAGATCTACTGTCTCATATTATGACAGAACAGCTAGATCTACTGTCTCTATTATAATATGAAAGACCAGTGAGATCTACTGTCTCATATTATGACAGAACAGCTAGATCTACTGTCTCTATTCTATTATGACAGACCAGCTAGATCTACTGTGTCCATTATAATATGATAGACCAGCTAGATCTACTGTCTCTATTATATTATGACAGACCAGCTAGATCTACTGTCTCTATTATAATATGACAGACCAGCGAGATCTACTGTCTCTATTATAATTTGACAGACCAGCTAGATATACTGTCTCTATTATTTTATGACAGACCAGCTAGATCTACTGTTTCTATTATAACATGAAAGACCAGCTCGATCTACTGTCTCTATTATATTATGACAGACCAGGTAGATCTACTGTCTCTATTATAATATGAAAGACCAGCTAGATCTACTGTCTCCATTATATTATGACAGACCAGCTAGATCTACTGTTTCTATTATAACATGAAAGACCAGCTCGATCTACTGTCTCTATTATATTATGACAGACCAGGTAGATCTACTGTCTCTATTATAATATGAAAGACCAGCTAGATCTACTGTCTCATATTATGACAGAACAGCTAGATCTACTGTCTCCATTATAATATGACAGACCAGCTCGATCTACTGTCTCTATTCTATTATGACAGACCAGCGAGATCTACTGTCTCTATTATAATATGACAGACCAGCAAAATCTACTGTCTCTATTAGATTATGACAGACCAGGTAGATCTACTGTCTCTATTATATTATGACAGACCAGCGAGATCTACTGTCTCATATTATGACAGAACAGCTAGATCTACTGTCTCTATTCTATTATGACAGACCAGCTAGATGTACTGTCTCTATTATAATATGACAGACCAGCTAGATCTACTGTCTCTATTATAATGTGACAGACCAGCGAGATCTACTGTCTCTATTATAATATGAAAGACCAGCTAGATCTACTGTCTCATATTATGACAGAACAGCTAGATCTACTGTCTCCATTATAATATGACAGACCAGCTCGATCTACTGTCTCTATTATAACATGAAAGACCAGCTCGATCTACTGTCTCTATTATATTATGACAGACCAGGTAGATCTACTGTCTCTATTATAATATGAAAGACCAGCTAGATCTACTGTCTCCATTATATTATGACAGACCAGCTAGATCTACTGTTTCTATTATAACATGAAAGACCAGCTCGATCTACTGTCTCTATTATATTATGACAGACCAGGTAGATCTACTGTCTCTATTATAATATGAAAGACCAGCTAGATCTACTGTCTCATATTATGACAGAACAGCTAGATCTACTGTCTCCATTATAATATGACAGACCAGCTCGATCTACTGTCTCTATTCTATTATGACAGACCAGCGAGATCTACTGTCTCTATTATAATATGACAGACCAGCAAAATCTACTGTCTCTATTAGATTATGACAGACCAGGTAGATCTACTGTCTCTATTATATTATGACAGACCAGCGAGATCTACTGTCTCTATTATAATATGAAAGACCAGCGAGATCTACTGTCTCATATTATGACAGAACAGCTAGATCTACTGTCTCTATTCTATTATGACAGACCAGCTAGATGTACTGTCTCTATTATAATATGACAGACCAGCTAGATCTACTGTCTCTATTATAATGTGACAGACCAGCGAGATCTACTGTCTCTATTATAATATGAAAGACCAGCTAGATCTACTGTCTCATATTATGACAGAACAGCTAGATCTACTGTCTCCATTATAATATGACAGACCAGCTCGATCTACTGTCTCTATTCTATTATGACAGACCAGCGAGATCTACTGTCTCTATTATAATATGACAGACCTGCAAAATCTACTGTCTCTATTAGATTATGACAGACCAGGTAGATCTACTGTCTCTATTCTATTATGACAGACCAGCGAGATCTACTGTCTCTATTATAATATGAAAGACCAGCGAGATCTACTGTCTCATATTATGACAGAACAGCTCTATTATAATATGACAGACCAGCTAGATCTACAGTCTCTATTATATTATGACAGACCAGCTAGATCTACTGTGTCCATTATAATATGATAGACCAGCTAGATCTACTGTCTCTATTATATTATGACAGACCAGCTAGATCTACTGTCTCTATTATAATATGACAGACCAGCGAGATCAACTGTCTCTATTATTTTATGACAGATCCGCTAGATCTACTGTCTCTGCTATATTATGACAGACCAGCTAGATCTACTGTCTCTATTATAATTTGACAGACCAGCTAGATATACTGTCTCTATTATAACATGAAAGAACAGCTCGATCTACAGTCTCTATTATTTTATGACAGATCAGCTAGATCTACTGTCTCTATCATATTATGACAGACCAGCTCGATCTACTGTCTCTATTATTTTATGACAGACCAGGTAGATCTACTGTCTCTGCTATATTATGACAGACCAGCTAGATCTACTGTCTCTATTATAATTTGACAGACCAGCTAGATATACTGTCTCTATTATATTATGACAGACCAGCTAGATCTACTGTTTCTATTATAACATGAAAGACCAGCTCGATCTACTGTCTCTATTATTTTATGACAGATCAGCTAGATCTACTGGCTCTATTATAATATGACAGACCAGCTGATCTACTGTCTCCGTTATAATATGACAGACCAGCTATATCTACTGTCTCTATTATAATATGACAGACCAGCTAGATCTACTGTCTCTATTATTCTATGACAGACCAGGTAGATCTACTGTATCTATTATATTATGACAGACCAGGTAGATCTACTGTCTCTATTATAATATGAAAGACCAGCTAGATCTACTGTCTCATATTATGACAGAACAGCTAGATCTACTGTCTCCATTATAATATGACAGACCAGCTCGATCTACTGTCTCTATTCTATTATGACAGACCAGCGAGATCTACTGTCTCTATTATAATATGAAAGACCAGCGAGATCTACTGTCTCATATTATGACAGAACAGCTAGATCTACTGTCTCTATTCTATTATGACAGACCAGCTAGATGTACTGTCTCTATTATAATATGACAGACCAGCAAAATCTACTGTCTCTATTAGATTATGACAGACCAGGTAGATCTACTGTCTCTATTATATTATGACAGACCAGCGAGATCTACTGTCTCTATTATAATATGAAAGACCAGCGAGATCTACTGTCTCATATTATGACAGAACAGCTAGATCTACTGTCTCTATTCTATTATGACAGACCAGCTAGATGTACTGTCTCTATTATAATATGACAGACCAGCTAGATCTACTGTCTCTATTATAATGTGACAGACCAGCTAGATCTACTGTCTCTATTATAATATGAAAGACCAGCTAGATCTACTGTCTCATATTATGACAGAACAGCTAGATCTACTGTCTCCATTATAATATGACAGACCAGCTCGATCTACTGTCTCTATTCTATTATGACAGACCAGCGAGATCTACTGTCTCTATTATAACATGACAGACCAGCAAAATCTACTGTCTCTATTAGATTATGACAGACCAGGTAGATCTACTGTCTCTATTATATTATGACAGACCAGCGAGATCTACTGTCTCTATTATAATACGAAAGACCAGCGAGATCTACTGTCTCATATTATGACAGAACAGCTAGATCTACTGTCTCTATTATAATATGAAAGACCAGCGAGATCTACTGTCTCATATTATGACAGAACAGCTAGATCTACTGTCTCTATTCTATTATGACAGACCAGCTAGATCTACTGTGTCCATTATAATATGATAGACCAGCTAGATCTACTGTCTCTATTATATTATGACAGACCAGCTAGATCTACTGTCTCTATTATAATATGACAGACCAGCGAGATCAACTGTCTGTATTATAATATGACAGACCAGCTCGATCTACTGTCTCTATTATAATTTGACAGACCAGCTAGATATACTGTCTCTATTATATTATGACAGACCAGCTAGATCTACTGTTTCTATTATAACATGAAAGACCAGCTCGATCTACTGTCTCTATTATATTATGACAGACCAGGTAGATCTACTGTCTCTATTATAATATGAAAGACCAGCTAGATCTACTGTCTCCATTATATTATGACAGACCAGCTAGATCTACTGTTTCTATTATAACATGAAAGACCAGCTCGATCTACTGTCTCTATTATATTATGACAGACCAGGTAGATCTACTGTCTCTATTATAATATGAAAGACCAGCTAGATCTACTGTCTCATATTATGACAGAACAGCTAGATCTACTGTCTCCATTATAATATGACAGACCAGCTCGATCTACTGTCTCTATTCTATTATGACAGACCAGCGAGATCTACTGTCTCTATTATAATATGACAGACCAGCAAAATCTACTGTCTCTATTAGATTATGACAGACCAGGTAGATCTACTGTCTCTATTATATTATGACAGACCAGCGAGATCTACTGTCTCTATTATAATATGAAAGACCAGCGAGATCTACTGTCTCATATTATGACAGAACAGCTAGATCTACTGTCTCTATTCTATTATGACAGACCAGCTAGATGTACTGTCTCTATTATAATATGACAGACCAGCTAGATCTACTGTCTCTATTATA